>NW_028279541.1:0-117239 GCF_059751315.1 Micrasema longulum | reverse complement strand
TGTGTGTAAAGTGGCTACTTAAACCAGTCATTGATAGGTGATAAGCCCAGTAGATGCCTAGACTTCTATATTACCTTCTCTTAAATGTTCTTCGTCTCTGTTGTAATATGTTAAAATAACACTGTATTAATATAAACACGAATAGCAGACATGCAACAATAATTCCGAGTTCAAATAGACTACTGTTTTTGTGGCGTGACCATCTCAAGGCAGTTTTCAGGACCCAAATCCAGAAGCCATTTTTTAACAAATAATTTTAAATTTCTGTTTATTTGTATTCAATTTTAAATCAAGAGGTAGAGTGTTGTAAATTTTGGAAGCAAGGTACATGTGACTCCTCTCACCAAACGATGTTGTCATTTTAGGTGGCACAAATAATTGTCTCTTTTTTTATCTTGTTTCATAGATTGTATTATATTTACTGCCACCATTTTTATGCGTGTGAACGCGAAGTGCCTTAGCGTACAGTTGCCTGACGTCCAGAACACCTATTCGTCCAAACACCTCCGTTGTAAGTGTTCTGATAGGGACCCCGAACCGAGCCTTGAGTAAATACTTTTGTGCTATTTCCAAGGTATGCATAGCACTTTTGCTGGCTCCACCCCATGCAATTATTCCATAACCTATAATGGTTTGACATATTGAGTAGTATACTTGATTTAAAGTTTTTTTGTCAAGAATGTTTCTTACGGTATTAAATACATAAACAAGTTTTTAAACTTTTTCTGAAATATTATCTATGTGAATTGTCCAGTCTAAGGTACAATATATTTCGATTCCTAGATAACTGATATTTTTTACATTTTTTATAAAGTTTCATGTGCATTTGTATCTATCCAGATGAGTTGTATTGCATTTATGTATCATTAATTTATCACACTTAGGTTGTCCTTTTTTGCTATGCAAAAATTAATGAATTTTGTCTTTGCTTTATTTAACGTTAGAAGATTCGAGTCTAAATAACCCGTAAGTCAGATACATCAGAAAATTTACCAATAATAACGGTGTTTTTTGTCGTTGTAGAACTTTAGATTGTTAATACTGTCTTTTGTCAAATTCTTGACGACAGTTTTTTTTACATTTATGCTTTGCAATTACTCAAATTAATGGCGGAAAACATTACATTCAAAAAACGCTTGCAAATTGTGTAAATTAACTTTTTAAATCATCGTTCAGTACGCGAAACGTACAGGGCTCTTCGTGAAACCATGAATGAATAGCTTGACAATTTTGGCGATAACATTATTTCCAAAAATTAAACTGTCAATAGGCCTGCGCGATCCTGTAATTTGACGCCATTTTATTATTTCATATGGAGTTACGTTAGAAAAATGGTATATGGAAACGAACCAATAACTATTGAAGCTTTGGAAGCCAATACAACACGCACCGTTCCGGAAATAACGCCGCATTTTTTGTATAAAGAGGACAAAATTTGGATCGATAGAATGCGCTATGTAATTCCTAGTCGCGGAGGACATTTGTCGGATACCATTTGCGAAAAATAAATGTGTATTTTCATTCTGTCGAAAACAATAAAAATAAACCTATTCCAAAAAATAAATGCTTTTTTATTCTAATTGAAGTTGCAGTATACTTAAAACAGCTCCAACAATAACAATTTATAAAAGACGTTGGTTGAAAAGTTACGTTTTAATTACTAAGAAAATGATGAATAAATAGAACAAACGTGTCATCAATGAAGATACAAGGCAAAGCTTTCGAACAACTTTAGCTCTGAACATTGTCGCGGGTTATTTTAGTATTGCGTCGCTTTCGACCGAAACCAAACGCCTTTAAAATATAAGTAAAGCAAGCATTATCTTTATTCCTATACCAAATGTTTTATCTACCTTTATAGAGACGCGATGCACACAAGGACAAAGTTACCGTAAAGTCAGTTTAAGGTTAATTCCCCCTTTTCACCGACGTGAAAATATATTATTAAAGGGTATATTTTTTTAAAGGCCTGGATTTTCCTTGGGGGGAGAGATTTGAGTTGGAAACTCCTAAATGATTTTTTGATTATTACAGTAGGATATTTCATGTTTGTTCTATCTTAATTGAATTACTCTAAGTCATTGTTTAATTAATACTTTTGTACTATATTTTTCGTCCCAACTTAACACAGGACTTAAAGTAAAGGCTTTGTGTCTCAATATACGTAAATAAGCAAATAATTTCTGAATAAATACAATATTGAACTGTGAAAAAAGCTTCTTGATATTATGTAATGTTTCAAATTTATATACGTACTGCATTTTTTCCTTAATTTGCATTAATTAATCCTCGCAATTCTTTATAAATAATTATAACATTTTCGAAATGGGAATAGGAAGTCTAGGCATGTTAAAGGGCTTATGACTTCTCGCCGGCTGTTTCAAGTGATCGCTTTACAGACTGCGTAATATTGATCATTTAGCCACTTTTACTATATTTCTTATGCACGTCTTACTATGGTAAATACTATGGTAAACATATGTACAGTAATTATCAGATATAAGTTTAGTCTAAGAAAAGAGAAACACACAAAAAAAATTTATAAGTATTCAATTATTCCCAAATTGTAGGACGTTAGTTATATTGTTTATGGAGATTCGTCCAAGCATTGTTTCCCGTAACGTGGGGTTTACGGGAAAAGCGAAGCTTTGTTATTCCGCGAAGAGATTTAAAATGGCGACATAGCAACAAAGAAACTCCTTGGTTCAATGTAAGAAGTATTAGATACAGATTACAGCATGGTGATTTATTGTACGTTGTTTGTTTTAACGTTAAAGTGAAACTCGCCTCGAGCGGTTCATAAAATAAATGAAGCCATCAAAAATATATACATATATAAAATTGCCGACACGAACCGTTGGGAAAATTCATTTTGGTCCAGTAACACGCATACACAAATTCATACGCCTATAAAATACATAGCATTAGATTTTCAAATTTATAAGGATACAAGGAATAATGGTTTTGAATTAAAAAACAATAATATTTGAAGGTGTATTACCGTCGGTATATAAGAAAATATCTAAATGACACTGTTTCAGAAAACAAGTTAAAAATTCAGTTATATGTCATTTTAGAGGTTACTAAGAAAATATCTAAATGACTATATTTTAGAAAACAAGTTAAAAATGCAGTTATATGTCATTTTTACAGGTTTATCAACTGATAACATCCTCTAAATCCTCCGAGGTTTAGATTAAAAGTAAGCGTGTATAAAAACGCACTAAAAGTACGTTCAAAGTAAAAATTAAAATAAATTCTAGTAAAAACCATTCAATCCACTGATCAGTTTTTTTTTCGAAATCTCATCTGCTGAAACAACTTACAGGAACTAAGATGGTTTAACGAGCAAGACCGGAAAAGGCCCTTGTTGAGTCAAACATTCAATTTTTTTTTTCGGTATGGATAATAATGCATTTTAAGGGTTTTATCAGTATACTGACGATATTATAGAGATCGTTAGCTAAATATGCATAAAAAAAGTCAACCATGATAAGGATAAGAATAATCAAAATGCATCCCAGGAGCATCAAACTCAGGAATTGTAGAATTGACGTTAACTGCTATTATTATAATATGTATTTTTTACAAAACTCACCAAAATGTTAATGGGTTAGCAACAGATTTTTTCATGCAATTATTATTTGTAGAAAAGAAATTATGTGTAAAATATTTCAAAAATCCCAATTAAATAAAAATATAATTCTAGTACTATAGAACTACAAAATCATTTTCTTTGATTTGTAAATATTACACGCTTTTTTCTTTATCTATTTAAAAAAAAAAAGAAATCAAAAAGATAATAAGTCAATGATTTGGATAAGAATATGAATAAAATTGCTTGGTTAACTTTTAATTTGTTCGATTTGACCAATTAGCCCTTTCGCCTAAGTAGGCATATTCGGGATGGGTAAAGTGTTCAGATTCAAAAATTTTATACTATTTTTATCAAAGTCATTGACTGCGGAGTGTAATGAAGAAGTATCTACAAAAACAAAAATAATTAGTTTTAATTTTCAAGACATGTTGTTTATCGCGTGCGAAAAAAACTCAAATAGGCGAGTATCACTCGTTAGAGGGGTCCACGGTGAGTACACGAGAGAAACGGTAGCAGGAATAAGGTGATGTTTGTAGAAACAACAACAAAAAAACGATACCTTTTTAAGGCGGTGCGAGAACTCCCTGCAGATTTGCTTTTTTCTGTACATTGGAGACGAAACCGCAGGATTGTTTGTATGAAAAGCGCAGGAATAGTATATGGAATGAGAGACAGAAATATGCCGGTAGCTTGGCATGAACTCAAGACTTGAAGCTAACCGCTGAGGCTTTCTTAGCCTCGCTACTATTTTCATATTCATTCGCGACTATATTTAGATCCGACCGGCGTAATTGTATTGAAAACAGGGGCTATGTATAGAGAACGAAAAGTGCTTCGGAAGCATGGCGTCGTTTTAGGAATTAAAAACCCAACGTAATTGGGCAACACTATAATATTCGTGTGATTGAGTGTGTAAATTAGCATCTAAGCAATATTAGTAGGTACTAAAAATAAGTAACTCCATTTGGAACACATTTCAGGCGCCAACTTCGAACTTATAATGCATATATTATTTTTATTTATTTATTTATTATTTATTTATTATCATTATATTACATACACAAAATTATAATTTATGTAAAGTTGCTTTGACTGTCTAACTAGGGTTATTTACCCCGTTCTAAGGCAGTTAAAAAAATATAAAAAACAGAAATCAATTTATAGAAACAGTTATAAAGATACAGGACAAAGTGAAAAACAAAGTAAAAAATGGAGTAAAAACATGGTAAAAAATGTAGTAAAAACATAGTAAAATGTAATAAAAAAAATAGTAAAATTGTATTAAAAACATAGTAAAAATGTAGTAAAAACATAATAAAAATGTAGTAAAAACATAGTAAAAATGTAGTAAAAAAACGTAGCAAAAAAAATTGATAAAAACAATGTAATAAATGCAGTGAAAACATAGTAAAAACCATGAAAATATATAAATAAGTCTATAAAAATATTTTGAAACTAAGTAAAATGCGAAATAAAAACAGAATACATAGTAAGAAACATATTTAAAGTCATAATAAAAAAATGAATGTATGTTGTATAGCAAAAAGCATATTTAAAGAAAGAAAAAAAAATATAGCAAAATACCGAGTAGAAAGAGAAAACATTTTAAAAAATAAAGTAAAAGATGTAATATTTTTTTTTTTAAATACATGGTTAAAACAAGTTAAAAAGTCATGAGGATATTAAAAATTAAATCAGTAAAAATTAAAAATATATATTAACAATTTATTGCAAAGATAATCTGAAACATTTAATTTTGTGAGTGAAAATTCTTGATAGAAGTTCATTGTAATTTTATAGAAATAAAAGACGATTTATACTTTAATCCACAAATTTGTGATAGTGACCGGCTTTCGCGAAATTTTCGAGACTGGTATCTTTATTAAGGAGTTCAGTGTATTTATACAAAACAGAGGTAATGATAGAGAATTCAAAATTATATGAAAGTAAATGAAATAAAAATATTTATTTTTTATTTCTTTAACTTCCATCAAGAATTTTCACTTACAAACTTAAATATTTTTCAAAATCAAATAAACATAAAACAACTTTGTTTTTGACCACTTATTATTATTTTTCTATCGACCGGTTTCAAAGCTACACAAGCTTCATTATCAAGGTATACTCAACAATGAATTCCATGCTATTTTATTTTTACAGTGATTACTAAATATTACATCGATACATAAGGAGCTAATAAGTATTTCTATCATGTTGTTCTAATTAAGATGGGAAGTGTAAAGTGACATGGATACGATCTTTAAAACTAGACAGGAGTGGACTAAAGGAAATATTGTTTATTTCGTTATTTATTATTTTGAATTATGAAAATTAAAAAAATAACTTTAAAAACGAAGTTATTTTATTATAATGAATAATCACAAAGTTAGTGATTCAAATATAAATTTTATAATATTTTAAAATTGATTTAAATGTACAATACAGCAAAAGTGCTAATTACAATGTAAAAATGTATATGATTAGGAATTTACAGAACATGTTTTAAAAAACGTGCACAATAGATTATTAAGGTACCTACAACATGAAGTCCACTAAAGCTGTATCAAACAAAGACAACTAAATCACTAATACACATTAAGATACATAGTTATAGAGATAAAAGTCTAAAACTGGTAATCCCAGCATGGAAAAGATCCACCTCTCTCGGTAGGCTGTTTAACAGACCAATCATCCTTCCAACACGCATCATTAACGGTAAATTTGTCCAGCTTTCCGGAAGAACAAATGCTCTGTGTTGCCTAGCTCTTAAGTTATTCCGTGGTACATATCATTTTATGCGTTCCAAAATGTTGCGATTATAAATGAACGCTAGTACAGACGTGTTCAAATTATTATACTAAAACACAAATTTCCTGTTTTTAAGAATTTATTGATATAAAAAAAGGCACGAATCAGCGTGTGTTAATCAATTAGTACTTTGTATGCATCCCTTTATTATTTAAAAACATTTTCGTCTTTTTGGGCATACTCGATATAAGAGTTTTACAGCAATTGTGAATATTGGAGTACTGATGCCAGAGTTCAATGAATTTTTCATTTTCATCGCTGTTTACTGGTAATGCTTTTAAAAAAACAACGTTTTTAACTATCGCTCATAAGTTTTCTATGGGGTTCATGTATGGACCTGGGTCGCGATTATGAACGGCTATCTGCTATCTTCATCGGTACATACGGACACGGTATAAACTAATATCGATAGTTATGTACGAAAGTGTGTATATTTGTATGAAAATTCAAAGTATTTTCGTCAGCAGCCGGTAATTGAAAAAAAATGCCGAACATATTATATTTTTCATACAGGAAACTTAATTTTACTTACAGATAAAACTGAAGATAAATTTTTACTTCCCATCAGAATACGTATCCTGTACACGGTAATGTTTTGACGTACTTATTTGCTCAAAATGTTGCGACATTTTCCGCTTTATGACAGGGAGGCTGCCCCATCTTGCATACAAATTTAGTCTCCCTCTGGGTACCACGCTATTTGAGGTAAAAGCTTATTTTCCAATACTTTTATGTACTGCACATGATTCATGTTTCCTTCTACAATATGTTATGGCCTATCAGAACTATGAACAGATGTAACACTGTACACCATAACAGTGGTTAGATGTTTCGCAGTTTGCTCGACACAATCTGCTTTGAACGCCTCCTCTGGTCTTCAAATGTATTAGCTACTCTCTTCCAATACCGAAAAGAAACATTCGTAACTGAAGCATAAAAAATAGTAAAATATACACTGTATGAAATATATAACATTAATTTAAACAATAATTGAAAGAAATGCATTTTCATAAGTTTCGCAACGGTGTTGATTTCAAATATTTGATACGCACATTTTTTAAAATAATTAATATAAAAATCATTTTTCAATCAATTATTAAAATCATCATTATTTAAAATACATTAAAACGTTTTTTTCGAAATAAGATGTAATTATTTAGATGTCAATTACATGTATTGTACGTTTTTGCAGTCTTCTATTGTCTAATTCTTCAAACCTAAGCCCATTGTAGCCATTGCAGTTTTCTTTGCCATTGCTGGCGTAAGCTTGTGTTTCTACCTTGCACGACATCCTTTCAGACTACTTTCAAAAGCCTTCTCCTTACTGTAACTGGTGAAACATGAATACCGACATCTTTAAGCTGGTCACCGGGCACCTTAGATGTGGCGTTGCGGTTCATCAACACCATTTTAACCTATTTTCTTTGGCTCCTGGGGGTGATTTTCCTCTTCCACCCCTAATTACCAGCGCAATAATACCCACAATTCGAGCCATAATCGGCAGAAAAGCGTAAGCGACAAATAGTGAATTTTACAGGAAGGTTTTTTAAAAATTTTATACCATATATTTAAAAAAAAAAAATTCGGCAAATGGGATTTATAATAGTTGTCAATTGCCAATACTGAAATGACAGCCAAATTGTTTAAATACCTTCCGCTTTTAAGATAGTGGCGGAAACGCTGTTTTGCCTATAACTCTGACAGAGGTGCGAGCTGGTGTAACCACCTATATTGTCGTCGGTTACGTTGTTTTGCTTAGCTTAAAAAAATATGTCAACATGTTTATATTTTTTTAAAGAATTGAATGATGCGGAGTAATACATAGAAAACTACGATTGGCAAGTAATTTTGGTTTATTTGTAAATATTGTTTTTTTTTGTTGTTATAATGGCTGTTGTTTTCTTTTTATAATAAAAAAAATATCCTTAAATGTGGCAGGTGAATTTTATAGAGCTATGATGTTTTTAACTCTAATGCGGGGGGAAATAAGAAACACTTTTCCTTAAAAAACGCGCTATTCGCCAAAGATGTCGCTTACGTTGATCTGCCGATTATGGCTCGAAATTCCCCCATTCTGTAGGAAATTTTTATCCTGTTGAGTTTTTTGCAATAACGTGTGTCTTCTTGGCTATTTTCTGTTGAGTATATTCAATTTTATTCAATTATGTCTTTATCATTGTTTATTTCTTAAGAAATGAAACTTTTTCGGGAAAATATCACTAAATACTATTTATTTTAATAAAAATTAATCTTAAAAATGATTTAAAAACTTAAAACTATGACATCTAATAATAAAAATTAAAATTCGCCATCTATAACACAAAGTGCTCACAATATAACACGTCTATTTATTGCTATTTATAAACAAGAAATTACTTGCAAGTCCATTAAAGATTGGTAATTTAATTTTTAATCAATGAGTTTGGTTTATAAATAAAAACAATCCGACATAAAAGCCAACAGGATTTTAAACGTAAAAAATATTGATTCCAAGATTATTTGGAGATAAATATCCTATATAATCCTATAATAAAGTGTTAAAAACCCACAGTTTAACCCCACACCCTTTAAATACGAGAGCGTAAGCACAATATATTTTACATTAAAATGGTTTAAGGGGCGTTTAAGGAAATTTACGGCTAACACTATTTTAGTCTGAGGTTTCAAATTATAGAAGACAGATGGACACTGGATTGAACCCAATCTAAAGGGAGTTTAAAAAATAAGGGTAGATATCTCCATAAAGCCGAAGTAGTTAAATTAAGAAAAAAAAATATTTCCGACAGTATTTATTTAAACTGCCTTTAATATTATTGTAAGTAAGAATATGTTAAAATAATATATAATTAATAATTAATATCTTTTTTTATAAAATAAGTATTTTATCACCATTGTCATCGTTCCCTTTCCGCACTTAATGGAGCATAGGAAATAGGGAAATATAAATTTTTAAAAACATTTTTAAAGTAATAAAGGTCTATGAAATACTGTCCAGTAAAAAAATAATTAAAAAGGTCTATGAAATATTTATTTAACTTTTTATACAAAGTGTTGTTTGTACGTTGGCGGGCTTATTGCCAAATGGCAATTTCTTCCAACCAACCAATAAAATAAAAGTTTTATTTTTATAATTCAAGTTGCAGAACTTATTCAATAGAAAATAAAGATTAAAAAGATAAAGATACGATATATCGTATATAAATAAACGTATTTGTTTATAAATTACCTTAAATCAAAACTATTACTCAATGGGAAAAAGGAAAAAAAGAGGAAAAAGGAAAGGAGGAGAGATTAAGGAAGAGAAAGGAGATGATTCTTCAGACGTGATTTAAACAGAGATAATGTAGTAACATCTTTGATGGTGGATGGGAGATGATTCCACAGTCGAGCCGCATGGACACTATATGAGTTAGAGAAGAAAGAGGAATTGTAAATGGGTAATAAGAGAGTGCCTCGAGAATACGAACGAAGAGGTAAACCATGAACTGATAAGCGTTGAAATTTTTCACGCAGGTATATAGGAGCGTTAGGACTATGAAGTACATAGAACAGAAGTGAGAGTACTGTAAATACTGTCCCGTAAAAAAAACCTACGCTCCACGTTCACGTTTTTTCTTTTATGTGTTGTATTATGTATACATCATTTTGAATTCATTTCCATACCTTGTATTATGTTTATTTTGTAATTTTTTGAAACTTTTTCATACCCTTTTAATTTGTAGTGAATAATAATTTTTATTCTGCTTTTGTAAATAATGTTATAGTTTAAAATATAAAAACGTCTGTATAAATATTGTTATCTACATGTCCCTAAATGAGTTTTTGTGGAATATTTTATACAATTATGTATAATATGTTTTCAATTTAAATTTAAACAAAAAAAAAACATATTGCCCAAAACTGTGACTTTTTTAATCACAAATGTAAGTTTATGTTTTATGTAATAAGTTGTATCAATGTTTTATGTAATAAACAGTGGTAAGAGTCATGTTACACCGTGTAACGGCGCGGTGCCGTACCGTGTTACAGCGCGGCGCCGTGTCGCGGTACGTGCCGTGTACGGTGCGCCCGCTCGGCAGTTGATGTTTCTCAAAATATTCGTACGAATATATATATATATATATATATATATATATATATATGTGTATAAATGTGTGTGTGTATGTATATGTATCAAAATGTGTATACGAATAAGTTTATATTTTATTTGTCTGTGCTCTTTATTAATTTGTTAACTATTATAATATATTAAAATGTAATTGCCAAGCTTGAAACGGGGTATGTACCCTTGTTAGCTGGGCAAAGTGAACGTAAAATTGTATTTTGAAAAAGAGTGTAAATAAATAAATTTGTTCACTATGTTTTCTCCCTGGTCCATAGCTCTGAAGACTGAGGACTGTCGCCTGGCGCGCGAATATAATGCGTGCAGTCGGGTAAAGAAAAGGGGCATTGCCCCGGTAGGTCAGATAACTCGGAAGGTCGGATAACCGAGACTCTGCTGTATTACGGTTCGTACTCAAACTTGCAGTTTTTGTCTAGATATGGAAAGCGAAAAACGTATTCTTCTCTCCTGGGCTCGGAGGGCGAGAACTATTCACGGGGACCTGTCGCAATAGATCTTCACAGGTCGCACATCTTCAACTGGGGGTCTCACCACTAAGAATTATAATAAGAAATAGAACCAGAACCCTGGAGGAGCCCTTTAGACTCGACAGCTGCTTTTATATTAAAAAAAAAACAAAAAACTCAAAAAGACCATCGAGTGGTGATAGGGACTTGTAGTGTAGTGGTTGGCGCGTCCACCTTGATACGAACGAATACCGTGCCGTGTCAGAGTGGACGACAAATATTGGTTTTAAGCATGGTCACTGCGATATATATATATTTAAAAAAAATATAAAAAATTGCGTTCTGATGATTTACCCAAATATTTCATTTTGAGGGCCATTTTCAACGAGTTGTAAATAACTCACTATTAGAAAATGGGGTTCGAGTTGGGGTAGAGTGGGATTCGAACCACGGAGTCCGAGACACTAGCCACAGGACCACAACCCGATTCAATTCAATTTCATTTTCAATTCCTAGAGCGTAAGATTGATCTCTTTATCTTCAAGTAACAGGTGGTCCAGATACGACGGATTTGGTATTCCGATGCAGCGTTATTGTCTGCACTAGCGGGTTTGGATGATATTGATGATGAAAGTGGGTAAGTAATGGAGCAGAGGCAATTTCACCGTATTATAAAAAAATAATCATTTATGTTAATAATACAAATTAATTATAATGATAAATAATATTGAGGTTTGTAATAAATAAGTTTTATTGGTTAAATTTTATCTAAAACATTGTCTTAGAATCTGTAGAATAAGGAAGATCAGTGTTACAGGAAATTGTATTTAAAAAATATTTCCTTGCGCGCGATAAAACATGGAGCATTTAATTGTACGGCGGAGTTTTTTTTAATATGGATGAAAACAATAATTTTAAGAAAATAAATAAAAATGAACTACTTTGAACTACGTCACAAGTTCTTCAGAATCAACCGATGTTAGTGTTGTGATTAATTTCCGGTTTCCGAGAAACCTACTCACGAGTCGGGATCAGGGTAACTCACCGACGGTAACTAGTAAGTGACGTCACGGGCGGAGTAATTTTAAAATTTCAAAACATGTAAAAATCGTAGCGATGATAATACGATACATAAAAATATTTTTTTTTGCCGTAGTTTGATAGTCTACAAACAAATAAAAAAACCCTCATTCGAACGAACAGTTTTACTTTATTATTTTTTTGTAAAAATGTTGTTTAGAATATTCGATTTTCAGAAGAATTTAACAATGATGGAGCACATAATTGAGATGGAAAAATGGACGTCTAAATGGCTAGGCGTCCATATTAACTTATATAAAAAGTTTTCTATCTCAGACGAAATACATCGCTCATCCGACAAAATAGAGACATAACTCAAAAAAATATGATTTTCCTTCAAATAAAAAAAAAAAAAAAAATTAAGCTTTACAATTAACCGCTTGATTTATGTATGTGTACACACACACTAGCATTTATTTTAGCACCGCCGTACATAAACAGAGTTATATTTTAACTATTTTTTTAAAGATAATCAAGATTTTCTTTTCAAAATCTTATGGCATTTTTTAAGACAAATCTAAATATATATGATATGACACATTGGCTTTGCTTTAAAGGGTGAAAATAAAAACAAAAAAACCCAATGAAAAATACACGATTTTAACAGACCGCGTGTGTTTAGTTTTCAGGCTTTCCAGGAAATTATGTTTTTTTGAGTTATGGCTCTATTTTATGTGCGACATGTTATTACAGCCAAGAACTGACCTGGAAGTTCTGTTGCGCGGCCTGCTCCTCCGCGTCGTACTTGTTGTTGACATTCTCTATGCGCATCTTTCTCAGGACGTCTGCCACCTCGATCCGCTGCTTCATGTTCTCCTGCAGCCGCTTCAGGGGCGCCAGGTAGTCCACGGAGCGGCCGCCGCGCACCTCCGCCAGCTGCCACTCCACCTGCGCGAGCCGCTCCTTGTACAGCTGCTCCCGCAACACGCTGAACTGGCGCTCGAGGTCCGCTGGAATCGAACGAAACAATGGTCATCCTATCTGCATTACGATCCTGGCTCTTTTAAGTTGACCTCTGCGCTGTAAGATACGCTGAAAATGTTAGGGACGGCTGGTCACACTCAAATCCAAGAGCATAGTGAATATGACGTCTTACTCTTCAAATCCAGTTCAGGGAAATTTTAACAACGAATATTATTTAGAGATCCAAAGTCACCGACGTGGTCCGTAGGATTGCCAACCACAAATGAAGCTGGGCCCCGTGCCTCTCCATCCCTATGTACACTACGACCCTTAGAGTATAGGCGGTAGCCGACGATTTTTATGATTATGTATTTGAACATAGTTTTTCTGTCACTCTCTCGCAAATGAATTCGAGTGGTGCTATTCTGAACCACTCTCGCGGCCGTAGAAAATACTTTTATCTGTGGAAAGGGGTAGACAATGATTTTTATGACTAAAAGTTGTGTTGCTTTTAATTGTCAAACATTTCCGTATTCTTTTTATTTATATATTATTTTTACTATTTATGTTTTGTAATTTATATTTGTTTTAATTTTCTTATTATTATTAGCATTTATATTTATTATTTTAATTATAAATGGTATATTTTCTAATTTATATTAGTGCTTCAATTTTAATTACTATCGGTATAGTTTCTAATTTTTATTTCATTTTTTTAATTATTAATGGTATATTTTGTAATTTATATCTGTGCTTCAACTTTTATAATTATTGGTATGTTTTCTAATTTGCATTAATCTTTTATTTTAAATTAATAATAATATATTTTCTAATTAATAATAGTATATTTTCTAATTTATATTTATGCTTCAATTTTTATTATTATCTATCTATCTCTAGGTATGTATTTTAATTTGCAATAAATATTATATTTTCTAATTAATAATGCTATATTTTCTAAGTTATATTTATGATTCAGTTTTTATTATTACCCAAAGGTTTTATAATTTATTTCTATTGTGGATTTTTCGATATTATTATTATTGATTGAAGTTTCTTAAGCATCAGTTAATAAAATGAAAAAAATACATGTAAAAAGAAGGTCCTCCCTAAACACAAGAATTTCCTAGCTAGCCGGGAAACAAAGAACCTCTGCACATTTTAAAACTGTGAAATAAATCTCGCGTAATTACATACAAAATACGCAAGATAAATGTGTTTTCTACGGCCGCGAGAGCGTTTGGAAAATCACCCCTGATACTGTGCAAATACACGTCGAAATTATTATGCCAAACTAAAATCGACGTTCCGTTGTCCCGTTTTTCGCACCTCAAAACTGAAAGATTTGGTTGTTTTATTTTTATAAAAAGATCGGAATTAAATTTTATGAGGTTGTATGGAATAAAGTATAACGTTCCTACCGCTTTAATGGTGCAAGACGCTCGTGTCTTAAGAGGGAATTCGTCTTACAATTAAGAGAAAACGCGGTGGCTGAGAATTTTGATGGGAAGGTATTGAACATTATTTTTCTGATACTCTCTCGCTTATACCTCCCCGATACTGTGCAAAAAAGACAACTGCACGTCGGACTTATTATGACTTACTAAAATCGACGCTTCGTTGTCACGTTTTCCGCATCCCGAAACTGAACTGATTTGGTTGTTTCTTTTTAGAACAAGTATCAGAATTAAATTATCTACAGCGTTTTTCAAAAAAGGTTATCATATTTGTAGACCGTACATCCGACGACGACAGATAAAACTGAGCGCTTTTATAGGTTTTTAGATGGTCTTAATTCCCACAGTAAACAAATTATCATAAAAATAAAACGATAGGGTCACGCCAATGGTTAAATTGCGAGCATCTGTGCATGCTTCCATTCTCAGTTATGTTAACTCAAGTATTTAAAGCCAAATTAGACACACATATTTTCATTTAATAAATTTAAATATGTAATCTAATAAATATTTTATGCATAAATACTGCAAAATACATATGTGTAGCAAAGATAATTTTCAAAACAAATGCTTAATAAAATTTATGTGAATGTAATGTAAATTTGGTGATAATTTTTACACCCATGAACGATATTTCACTTTAAAATCTCTAAAAAGACAGCATGTTTTCTCAATTGTTTAAATTCAGGATACCTAAATACAATGTATTTTACTAATGAAAAATGTGACAGATTGCAGGCTTATTCTAGTGTAATACCACGTTGGACGCAGGTAGAAAGTGAAAGAAGTTTCTATGGTCGTTTTCCCAGCTCTATACCGGGTATACTTTATGCGAGGTTTATGAGTAAGAAATGTTTCCATACCATCCTTATTTTATTACTATGCTTGGTGCGTTATTTTATACCAGGGGTGCTATTCTGAACCGTTTTTGCGGCACGAGAAAACCGTTTTTCTCGTGTATCTTGTATACGGCCGCGAGAGCGTCTGGAATACCACCCCAGGTTTACAAGTAAGGCCCTTAATATAGTCATGGACTGATAAACTATGTTTCAATTTTTGGTCATCTATATTTTGTGCATTGAGAAGCAAGTATTTTGATATTTTAATTTTTTCCCTTGGTTTTTCAATACATTAGTAATATTTTAATAAATATAACCGGGTAAGCATATGATCACCCTAAATACTAGGACAGAAATGATTTTCAGTGACGTGGTTTGCCAACACTACATACTAAAGAAGTAAGAAACTGTCAATTTAAGAAAATACACTGATTATGCGGGAAGGAAGGACTAAAAAATGTAAAGAAACCATTAAGGGCCAGTCGCGTCAAAAAAATAAAGTGAAACTTATAAAGATAAATAATTTTAAAGGTAAGATTTCCAGAAAAAAAACACTAAATTAATAATTCTAAGTTTCTAACGTAACAGTTAGCCCGCAACATACCGCACATCGCGCCCGAGAACTTATCTCCCTGGCGGTACTTACAAACAAGGTGAAATTGCTCGTTGACGAACGAGAAAACCTGCCCGAAGGAGTCTTTAGTAATCAGGTGGCATCGGCATTTTTGTGCTGAAGGCAACCTAATATAAGAAAATATGTATTTTTTTGGATTAAGGAAAGGAGAGAAATTAATTCTTCACTGACTGGGATTAAATTGTGATCGGATATAATTAATTCGCCGAAATGTTTTTTTCTTTTATTTCAACAAAAAATTGTTAGAAAAAGCATATGAAAATAAAAGACAAATAAAAACCGCAAGTGTTTTATTTTTAACACAAGTACCTATATGTAAAAATTTGTTACACATTAATATTAAAAACTAAAATATATGCATACTCGACTTAATTATGTATTATATAAGCAAGATTGTATTAAAAAAGCCCTATGGGCGTTAAAGTATAATTTATATATATATATTTTTATAAGGTTTTTTTTTAAGCTTTGAAATAAAAAAAAATGGAGCCGTCAGATCTGTAAATCTGACAGGATCTATAACAGGACCACAGACAGTAGCAAGAAGCCCTGTAAATGCCTGGACTTCCATATTCCCTTATTTAAGGTATTCTCCGTCCCTGTTGTAATTTGTTAATGCAAGAAGCTCCATTTAGTATTTATAGAGAAGGAAAAAGGGACAAGGCTACAGGTGCGTTCAAATGATTACATAAATAAAATTGATTATTCAATTGACCAAAGAAAAGAAAGCTATACAGGAGAACTATAAGATTTCCAAATAATTTTAATGAGGAAGTTCAGTGCTGCGAAAAATTAGATACTATTTTTTTTTTCTTACACGCGGTAAAATAAGAGCATTTAATTCTTAAACCAGCCAATGAAATGACATAAGCCCAGTAAATGCCTAGAAATTTATACTCTCTTCTCTAAAATGTTCTCCATCTCTGCCATAATATGTAACTGGACAATAAATAAAGGATAATTCCTCAGAGTAATAATTCTTCAGAGAAGCCTAGAACGAAAGCGTTTCAAATTTTTTGTTCGGTTTTTAGTTAAACAAAAAACGCGTAATGGACGGTTTCGGTTAGCGCTTGCAATAAGGAAGATTAGCGGTTTAAAAAAAAAATGATAATAGACTATTAAACTAAGCCAAAAAATTTTTTTTTTCAATTTTTATACATCGTTATGATTTGTTAAAGTTTTGTATTTCTGAAATAGCTCCGCGTGTGACGTCAGAGGTTCTCTTTCGCTTATTCTCGATCAGTTTCGCCCATCGATCCAATGACGGCAAGCGAATCGGAAATCTTCCATAACTCTCTTATCATTGGTTAATTCATATGAACTAGTGACGTCGTTCAAAGTAGTTCGTTTTAAATATTTTTTTTCGTAAATTTTTAGAAAACTTTCCAATATAATGCTTTAATTTTTACCGCGCGCAAGAAAACATTTATTGTATCCAATTTCCCGTAGGGCTGAAGTTCCTCATTCTCCACCCGAGTACCTACGGCCCTTTGTTTTGCTGTAATCTGTAGCTAACATCGTGGTAAATAATCGTATAATTGTTTTTCTCTGTATGGGCTATATTAGGTTATTACCCTGAGGATAATTGAACGCAGTTATGCAGAAAGCAGACAGTCCACAATTTAAAAAATATGTAGATTGTTGATACCGGGTGCAGTAAGGTCGACTTTATGTTCTGCTAAAAACAGCCAGGTCGCTTTTATACAAAAAACTGTAATAATAACCTTCTGAAAATGATGTAGCACACAAAAACGACATTTCTCAATTTGCAGAATAAACACCCACATCACTAGAAAATCTTACAGTATAGGTGCTGACGGGAAGATTAATGCCTCCAGAAATCTAGTTCTCTTTAAAAAAATAAAATGTATAAATAGTAATAATTATAATAATAATAATAATGATTTATTAACAAAAATTACAATTTCTTTATCTACTACATACATACTAAGGTAATAGATTTCTCTGGATTATGTCTAGTCTGCCTAACTAGGTACAACCTGTTTAAAGGCAGACATTTTTATGCAAAAATAAACAATCGCATGACTACCAGTTGATTTAGTATAAAATTTTACAACAAACATACCATTTATTATTTTAGAAAGTTTTCCGATTTTTCTCTACCTAAATCCATAGGTATTTTAATTTATAAATTCACTACTTTAAAAAAACCTGTTTTGATACAGAATGTCATCTAATATATTTAAAGTTTGCATGAGGTATCATTCAATATTAGATCCGACTGTTTTCTGCAAAATACATATTTAAGGTTTTGTGGTCAGCCAGACTTAAAAAATCCCCAAAATTCCTTTAATACATTATTAAATTATTTTTAAAGTATAAGAAATTAACTAAGTGATTCTTTACAATTAAGTACCCTCGTATAAATATTAAATAATATGTTCAATACATAATGACACAACATACATCAGAGTTTTACTAGGGTTTAGATGTTATCTGCAAAATGCACATGTTAGGTTGTGTGGTCAGCTTGATTTTTAAATCATTAAAACTGATCAAATAGATCATTCAATACTTTTTTGTTTTATAAAAAAATACGAATGTATGCATTATTTATCATTTGTCAAAGAAAGAACATTCCAACTATTGTGTACTATTTTTTACAAAAGTGCTATTATCTCAGTTTCAGTTTTCTGTGGTTGGCTGCTTTCTGCATAACTACGTTCAATTCAATGTCAATATTAAAAATACATATATATTAAGTTAATCCTTTTGATATTATTTATGATAATTCAGTGGAAGTTCCTCTCCAAGCACAAGACCTTGCCTTTTTTTGAAGAGAAAAAGCACAAAAAACATAATTCCTCAAATATGTATAAACATTAAATATTGAAACTTTAAAAGAAAAAAATTGTATCATATTAAATAGAATGAATGAAAATTTTTAGACATGATACTTAAAAAATATTTGTGAAAAATTAAGACAGAATTATAAAAGAATTAAATCACTAAATTAATAATATTTTGGGTACAAGCAAATCTTTGTAGACAAACACAGGTTTTACTCAGGTTCAATGTTAAGTTAATAAAAATTTGTAGATATTTCCTCATCTCTACTGTAGTGTCTATAAATCTTGATAAACTCCCTAGCGGGTTAGATCCATTACTTGTCTTGCATGATTGGTTGGCAGCGTGGAATGAAAAACATGAGAGAAAAGTACTGATATCATGAAACTAAATGCTTTGCTGAGTCAGAGCACAAATGGTAATGTACAGTCGACATAGGTAAGATATTTTCTTTAGTAATAAATTAATTAAAAATTAATGGTCTAAGGGAGTTTGAATCACATATTATTTTTACCAAGTATTTTACCTCATAATTTTTTGTAAAGTTGTTTCTACTAGATCAGTTTTAACAAATGATGAATCAACAATATTTCTAAAGTACTTCAATGTATGCTATTACTCCAACTTATTTAATTTTTTGTTTTTCAATAATGAATGTTTAAAAAGCCTATGTATATAGTGCCTGTCGGTAAAACAAGAAAACATAAAAATTTGCTAGTGTGCTTCGCACGCACATTTGAAATTTGAATGCCTTATTTGAAAACTTATTTCTTGCACACATAAAGCAAAGTATATTATAGATTTTAATGGACTGTCCATTGAATTTATTTTTAAGCCTTTGTAACAATCATTAAAAAAAAAATACATTTTTTAATATAAAAGAAAAGAAAAAGCCCACAAGCAAATATTATTTCAAGGTAATTTTTTATTTTTAAAAAAATAAATATATTTGCATTTTTAAGATTAACCCAAATATTTCAATTTTGATAGCCATTTTCAACGAATTAGAAAATAGAGTTGGGTTTGAACCTCAGACCTCTGATCTATGAATCTGCGACGTTAACCATGGGACCACAACCCGGTTGAACTAGTTAGGTACTGTATTAAAAATAAAATGTTCATAATTATAATTAAGGAACAATTACCTACCCATTTAATGCATTAATTTATTTTTCATAACTGATGTAAGCGTATATTGAGTACAAAATGACATGTATAAAGTTACTACTATAAATGAAAAGATGAAAGTAAAATATTTTATGATGGAAAGGTTAAAGATACTTTCAAATATCTTAATACATATTACATTATTTTAAAATTATATTATTTCCATACTCTCTTGTAAGCATTTTGTAACACTCCCCCTGGAATGGTTGGATAAATTGCCAATCCATAAACTCATATTAAAATTCCTTCAAATTTACCTAATTTGTATGTGAAGTCCGTCTATCATAACGTGACATTGGTAAAACGCCAAAATGATAATAAGTCAATAACTTAAAAATAATGAATACTTTTTTTACACACGTATACTTAAGATGAATTCAATTTTTACCGTAGATTCATTTTATAAATTGAAAACAAACATGCATTTATTAAATTGAGTGAGTGATTAAATTCTGTCTTTAGGACACAATATTTAGGTAATCCAAATTCAGATATGTACTATATTATCATGGGCATTTATAAAATCAATAAATTATTCAAATCTATTTAACAAATCACTTCTGCTGAAATGCCCGTTCCTAAAATAATGTTCATTATATGTTTTTTTTTATATGGAAAACTGTTCAGAGTTTAGTAAACTTCATATACACCAAATCTTTAAAAAAAATCTAACTTGTTTATCAATTCATGTTGGTTTTTCACTAGTATTAATAAGCTCATTGATAAACTACGATAGGCGGAGAATTGCATACATAGATTATGAAAACTAAAATTAAATTATATTAATTTAATTTCAAAACTTTACCTTTGTTCTACTCATAATAATGAATGAAAGCATATTTGAGTGACATTTCTAAGAGGCGAACATAGAACGAGTAAAGATAATTTTTCATATTTACCGATATTTGTATAGTAAGAAATCTAATCAGTTTTACTTTTTATTTGAAGTATAAAAAGGAAAAGGAAGAGTAATTCAATCAATTTATTTAACAATAATGAATGGTCGGTATGTTATATTCCTATATGTTAGTAAGTAGGTAATGTAATAAAAAAAATGTGGTTTAAAATACATATTTATGACGCTTTTGCGGTTTTAGACAAAGTTTTATTTTGTTTTGAATAACTGCAATATGCAGCTAGTAAAATTATGAAAAAAAATGTCAAAATAATTTTAGACTTAAATGTTGTTGTTACTAAAAAAAACATTTTACTAAAAATTACAAATAATTGTATTTTAAATAAGAAAAAACTATTAAATCAAAATGTTTAAATGTTAAATGATAATTTTGAGTATGTGTGTCAAACCCAAACATTAATCTAGATCAGGGTTTGAGGTTATGTGTTCACAACAAACATAAAAATGACAATTACCTAAGTTATCCATGCACTCGTTACGTCTCCTTTCGCATTCCCCTTCATCCATCTCCGAGGAGTCATCGGAATCTGGTTCGTCTGCTTCTTCAGCACTAGAATCTCTATCAGCTCCTCTGGAAGAGGCGGCAGATCGCTCGGACTCCGCGGCGGACATGTCGCCACCACCGTCACTATCACCGTCTACTTTCATTGCCGGCATTGTCAGTCACATAAATATCACCACACTACAACAATAATAATCAAAATATATAATTTTACCCTAATAACAAACAAACAGTCAAACGTCACATTAAAACATTAAGCGCCAAATCATTACGTTGCAAACTTGTCTGTCAGATGCGTTGTTTGGGTCGCACGCTGAAGTTGGCATCATGGCGGCGTTCGCTCCCCTAGCGCCCGTTCTCGGAACCAATATAAAAAATGGCGTCGTTTCCGCAGAACGAACTTTATCCGGTGAAATGTCCTTGAGAATGCGCGATGTTTGGTGCGCAAGCGCGCGGCTCGCAACATAAATAATGAACTTACGACCTACATGTTGTTGCTACGCTCGGTGACGTCACCTGAGCAAATAGTTAAGTATGTAGATAACATAATATACGAACCTATGTATTGAGATATTTACGAGTTTTATATAGGAACTAAGGTCGACATATCGGATTTTCTTGGAAAGTTTTTATATACATCGCTGGGTGCGCAAAACAGCTTTGTCTTTGTTTCACTTCTGAGAATTATTATACTTGGAAGTTTATGCATTCATTTTACTTATGATTTTCAACGATTCCTTAACCTGAAGACGCTATCATGAATTATTATTACTAGTTGGCGTTTTATTTTTCCTTGATAAGATATCTGATACATCATGAGTACAATATTTTTATGACATAAATAACTTTATGAAAATCGTTCTATAGGTATTTTTTTCCGTACAACTTTTAGAATAAATTATGTATTGACCATTAATTAATCATAAATTCATTCGTTTGCACCTCGGCGCTAAAATTTGCTATATTCATTGATGTACGAGTAGATTTGTTTGTCTTTAGATGTTTGGATTCGTTACGTTTTTACTTTTCAAACCTTTTTTTATCAATCATTGGTTAGTTATTAAAACTGTGCATTTAATAAAAAATTAATGACGCCAATCTATTTTTTTAAATCTTGATAATATGTGAGAATAGTTATGAGTCTGTTATGATAATTAAAAATATTATTATTACATATGAGGGCACTTGAAGCCAAGATAACAAACTCTTGTTTTGGTGTTTTCAAGAAAAATAACAAAAACTGCTACACTAATGCCAAAGAGAGTCTTCATGTAAGAAATGTTATTTTCACTGAATTCAAACATTAAGATACTAATAAATTAGCTTAAATAGAAACACGAATTCGAAAAACTTTCGTAATATTTGTATGGCACGGCCATTTTGAAAATTTTAATCTCAATTTGAATTAATTCTAAATTGGTCGAATAAAATGGCTGATTGATATTGCTATGCTTCCAAACACTATTTTCAAACCATCAGAAGTATGATTTTAAACTACATTTGCGACTCAACTCATGATTTTATAAAAATAAAGTTGATAAACAACAGAATGACATCATAACCAAAAAAAAATTTTTGGGAAAAAAAAATTCACACAAAAAATCTTTGCTTCCAATGCCCTCATATCGCACATTAGAAATAATAAGGCATGTGCAAATTTAATGATTTCGCGTAGATAGCATTTGAATATTTTAAAAAATCACTCGCAATCGGGTTCTTATTTGTGGAATCTAGTTTTCATAAAGAAAGTGAAGTTTATAGCGTGTCACAAAATTATATTGTTTTAACATTTCTAGAACAAATTCGCAATTGTAGTCATATCCAAAAACACATATATCAAGTAAGCACTTACAATTCTTAACAACATAATTAGTAAGCGAATTAACGTTTTAAAAACAAGATTTTCTTTCAGCTGATATTTAATTTAATTATAATATAACACAAAAAAACCAAGCAATAAAATAATAACCGAAAAAAGATACTAAGTAGGCAATTACATATTTATTGGTATTTGGTACATTTATTAAAAATGTTTCTTAATTCATATTTTTTTATCCGAATCATTATTGCCCCAAGACTAATAGTTTTTATGGAAACTGGCAAGTTATTTAAAAAAATGTACATTTGTTTTATATATTGTATTTTTAGGACCATAAGACGCGCTTTTTTACTCCGAAAATTCATCCAAAAATTGGGCTGCGTTTTATGGTCCGATGCGTCTAATCAATAAAAAAATAATTAATACAATAATAAATAAAATACGGTTATTGTCCATGCACTATATTAAGTTATCCCTTTTTACAAATCGGCAATACCTGGTTCTTCTGAATATGCTAGCTTCAAGTTTATTGTTTATAACAGGATTATAATCGGTATTTCAAGATTATAGGGTAATTTCTTCAAATAAGCCATTTATCTAATGGTGTTCTAATCAAGATATTACATTTGTGGCCATATTGATTACATTTTTACTTTACTATCGCTGATTTTAAAAAAGACGTATTTGAGTTACAGCATTTTTTATAAAATTTAGCACCTGCGGCAGCCCTATTTTAAAAAATAAAGCCCAAAATTTTCTGTTGGATAACATATTAAGTTCATATGCCAAAAAAATTGCACTTGCGGCCCCATTTTTTTTAATATGCGAAATGTGGTTATTTTTAATTTTAATATTTTCAAGTTCATACAATATTATTTTAACATTAAAAATAACAGATTGCTTATTATACCAGGAATAAAAATATTTATTTTTTTACTAAATGAAATCACAGGGAGCAGATTTCACATTTCTGATGAATTAAAGTGGTCGAAATATTAAAAGGTCATCATGTAAATTTTTATATAAAAGTTTTTTTTATGTAGTCTCTCGCAGTAAGCAAAGGGGATCCTGAGGGGTGGGGACGACGTGTTAGTCTCTGTCCATACATCCCCCTCCCCCCTTCTTAATCTGCATAGAGTTTGTATTCCTTAGGAATATTAATAATAACTTTCCTCTATGCGCAGCTGACAAGAGTCCCCCAGGACTCTATAACAGCTGCGGGTGGATAGTGGGCTTAAAAATCTCCCCTCAATGCAATATATCACTGTTTCTGGAGTGGTACCTGAAGCGTAAGACTTTTACCTGAGAGCTCCAATCATGTCGAAAACACTCGTCCGGGGTTCTGTTTCTATTTCACAGACAAAATGATGTTGCGCCTTGAATCCGCAGCCTATAATATGCAAATTATGTGCAGTTCTGTATGTAAGTACATAATAAATGTACACTGTATGGCCAACTATAGTTGTATTATATATTATAATGTGCAACTGTGTGACCAATATTCAAAAGTAGATATATTAATAATTTTTAATTTTACATTTACATTTTTAGAAATATTATAAGATTAGATATTTTATGTTATGTATTATTTTTCTGTGACAACATTTACAATAACAATATTATGTAGAAGCCTCTAATTAGACTCTATGATATGTATTTTTAATATAATTGTCTCTTATAAATTTATAAATGTCTGTTAGCTTTCCAACGAAACAAAATGATATAAAATAAAAAAAATGTAATCAATGCAATCACACTGAGGCCTCAAAAGCGCTCATGCTTAGTTTTAAAAGTGAATGTTTAAGAAGTGAGCGGTAGAATACGATATTTATAAACATTAGAAAAAAATATAAATATTGAAATGGGCGCAATACCGCTTGCTTTATTACTCTAGGGATTTTTTTTTTCGTTTTTAATAATTGAGTTAACTTATTTCTTAGCTATCGTTATATATCGTATATATTTGTTAATGTATCTCGTGTCTTTTTCTTTTTTAGATAATTTATTGTTAAGTCTTGACATGAGGTTTTATTAACACAATAGTGTTTTATTTTAAAATTAAACGCATCGTGTATATATTTTAAATTATGTACTGTAATCGATTTTGATTTTTAACCCGGTTTGGGTAAAAGTTACGAGGACCCGATCATAAGTTAAAATTATATTATTTTAAATGAATTTAAAAACAATATGTTGAAAATGGCCGAAAAATCGACATTTTAAAAATCTTAAAAACTAAAAATATGTTTTAGTCACAAGCTGTTTTCTGTTTAAATTTTTACGTTGTAGAAAGACATGATTTGAAAAATATTTTTATAATAAGGCTTTTCCACAAACTAGTTAATTTTACAATAAAATTTCACGTTTCTGATTACCCATCTTCGGGTATAAATTATTAATAAAACCCATATGGTAACATTTAATCAAAAAATAACAATCTTAAATTTAAAATGGATTGATCCAGAATAAGAAACACTCGGTTATATAAAATGAAAAAGATTTAGAAAGTAAATAAATAAAATAATTCATCTGTTGTAGTTTTTGCAAAAAACACAATAATTAAATTACTTAAAAATATATACATGATATGTACCTACAAATTTAGTTTAAAAAAATTTAAAACTATCATGCGTAATTACCGAAAAAAAGTTACTTGGAATCAATTTACACTCCTTACAAAATAAAATAATAATAGTTTTTTGACATGTCATACTAGGACCAGGACAAAACAAAATACATTGGGAAGTTAACAGGCTTATCTTTAATTCTTTATAAAGTTAAAAATCAATAATTTTTCTGTTTTGTTAACATATTAAATTACAGGTTGCCGATGAAGATACTTAAAATTTTCATACGAATAAACACATTTTTGTACAAAAGTTTCCATTTTACTTTAGACAAAATAAAAGATAACATAACTGGGCAAACTTTTCATTCGGATAAACACATTTTTGTACAAAAGTTTCCATTTTACTTTAGACAAAATAAAAGATAACATAACTGGGCAAACTTTTCATTCGGATAAACACATTTTTGTACAAAAGTTTCCATTTTACTTTAGACAAAATAAAAGATAACATAACTGGGCAAACTTTTCATTCGGATTAACACATTTTTGTACAAAAGTTTCCATTTTACTTTAGACAAAATAAAAGATAACATAACTGGGCAAACTTTTCATTCGGATAAACACATTTTTGTACAAAAGTTTCCATTTTACTTTAGACAAAATAAAAGATAACATAACTGTGCAAACTTTTATACGGATAAACACATTTTTGTACAAAAGTTTCCATTTTCCTTTAGACAGAATGAAAGATAACATAACTGGACCGAAACTGAACTGAACAATTGCAAGTTAACATATATTCAGCTGTTTATAAAAAAAACCGTTTTTGAATAAAAAAATTAAGCCTCTTCGTCAGTAACTTATAACTAAACACGTTTCGAAAAAAAAATCATACAAAATGTACACTTTTCGTACAGAAAATTCGATTTTACTTCATAGTCAATTGAATTTAACGTCACCTTCAATTCTATCCATAAGGTAAAATGAAGTTTTCTATGAAAAACTAAAATATTTATATTTTTTTTATTTCTAAACACCTAAAATTATAGTTTACCGACGAAGATACTTTTAATTTCCATGCTTATAAATATTCACATTTTCGTACATAAATATCGATTTTACTTTATATCGTCTTGATACGCATAGATGAAGATAGCGTCTGCAATTACCCCCCAGGGCCTGTATTACAATGAGAACTTAACATTTGTCTTTAATTTTACCTACAAAATAAAATTCAGTTTTCTGTGTAAAAAATAGAATATGTATAATTTTTTTTTCCAAACATATTCAATTGCATATTACCTATGAAGGTACTTATTTTTTTTACAAACCTACACATTTCACTTTAAACCAGTCCCGGTTGGTTGGTTTCCAAAGGCGTTTTGTTTCTAAGTTTGGAGGGGAGATGTTGTCGTAATCGAATGATTCCAAAGAGAATTCGCGCTCTCGAGGTTTGAGCAACCTGGAGTTTGAGGGTCGGCTCAATTCAATCAAGACTTTGTATCACCCCCTAAAATACATATACTTTCATAAATTATTATACTCAAATATACATATATATCATATTTTTTATTTTATAAATTTATTGCGAAAAATTAGTACACATACTTAATAACAGGGAATCTATGCTGATATAGTCAATGTTAAATATTTCTAGTCTACAAAAACGTAGAACTAATATTGATTCCATATATTTGTTCGGCATACTAAATGGTATAATCGATGTTCTATCATTACTGGGACAAGTAAAATTCAATATTTCGACTCGTAGGTTGAGAAACAATGAAGTACTATTCATTGATCAGCATAGAACAAACTATGACCTTAATTCTCCAATGACCTGTATGTCGTATTGTTAACTAAAAGACTAGATCTGGACTTTTTGGTTTACGTTTACAACGATTTAAACGAGCACTAAATAAATAGTCTAGATCTTGTCTTGCTGTCCCTTGTGTTTGTCGATGCTTCTTTTCTTTTTAACATTATTTTTTTATATTTAAAACCTAAAAATTGTAAACATGGACAATGTCCGTTAATAAATAAATAAAAGCTAGACGTTTAACTAAAAAAAAATATTTTTACTAAGTACCGACAACTAACATAAGCGGAACAAAAAGTAAAATGATAAGAAGATATTTTTTGTTTTTTATTCTTTCATAAAGATATGAAATAATAAAAAACAAAAAATACGTATGGATACTAGTAATTAAAAGATTATCTCGCCACTTTTTTATTTCAGTAGGTACAAGGGTAAATAAATATTTATTTCATGTCGGTACGAGGGTTGTTCATAAATAAGTTTCCCTATTTTTTTTCACAATGAAAACCATTTTTACTTACAACGAGCAATACATCATTGGAAAGCTTAAATTCTCAACTATTTTTCTATACAGTCTCCATTGACCTCGATGCACTTTTTTATCCGTGTCATCGTCTTTTTGAATCCCTAGTCATAGAAGTTTCCCGCCAGGCCGTGAAGGTAGCTCAGAACCTCTTCTTTCAGCTCCCCTTTGTTTGTGAGGAGTTCTTGGACTCCTTAGTCACTGAGGACAAGACGTGGGCCCATTACCTCACACCGGAAACAAAGGAACAATTCAAACAGTGGAAACATCCGCAATCGCCGACGCCGCGTAAGCTAAAACAAACGCTGTCTGCCGGCAAAGTCATGGCAACAGTATTCTGGTACAAGAAAGGTCTATTGTTGTGCGAATTTATGCCTACCGCCACAACAATAGCTGCTGATTAATACTGAAAAACTCTGGAAAACCTTAAAAGGGCCATACAAAACAAGAGAAGGGGTATGCTGACGAATGGAATCCTTTATCATCAGGACAACTCTTGTCCGCAACAGCCCGCATCACCACCGTGATCATTGCGAAATTTGGATAGAAGATCGTCTTACGCCCACCACACAGTCCGGACTTGGCCCCGAGTGACTACCATCTCTTCCTTGATTTGAAGAAACACCTCGGTGGAACGCATTTTGCAAACAATCAGAAAGATGGTGACCCGGATGAAAAAGTGAATTGAAGTCGATGGAGACTATGTGAAAAAATAGTTTAAAGTCTAACCTTTCCAACGATGTATTGCTCGTTGTAAATAAAAATAGTTTTGATTGTGTAAAAAATAGGGAAACCCTCGTGTATTTGAATTTAAAAAATTAGTAAAATATTTATCTTTGCATAAAACAGTAATACAATATTATTTGTTTATTTATAAATTAAATTATCCAAAGTATAAAACAAATGTATTTCATTCTCAATAGTTTCTACAGCTTAATTCGGGACTTAACAAATATTATCCTTTTTTTAAACGCACATGTTAAGAACAACAAAGAAACAAAGAAAGTTTAACACGTTTTTGACTCAATTTATAGCAACAATATAAAAACTAAAAAACTTTTTGGAAACAAAAAAATAAATATGCAAAAACGGTTTCCAGATTGGAAGAAGCGGTAAATCTAGAACTAAGGGAGACAAGGTCGTTAATATTAACGATGCAACCATAGTGGAAGAATCAGAAGATGATTTACAACGCATGTTACAAAAGTTTTATCTAGCATATCAGAAATTTAATATGAGCATCTGAGAATGTAACTGAGGTTAGTAAGTTTTCTTTCAATATTTCGTAATATAAATAATGAAGCTAGTGATTCTAAGTACATAAGTATAATTCCTGATGATTAGAACATATCTATCTCAGTTACTAAAACAAAACACAAAAAGTTTGAATGTATTTTAATATTTAGGTTTTAAAATTTTATTTATTTATTTATTTATTAACGGACATTGTCCATGTATACAATTTATAAGGTTTAAATATTACAATAAAAGAGTAGTTTAAAACATTTAAAGAAAAAAGAAAGAAGCATTGACAAACATAAGGGACATCGAGACAAGATCTGGACTGTTTATTTAGTGCTCGTTTAAATCGTTGTAAACTTAAACCAAAAAAGTCCAGATCCTGTCTTGAGTTAACAATACGACAAAGGCGGGTCAATGGAGAATTTAGGGCATAGTTTGTTCTATGCTGATCGATGAACAGTACTTCATTGTTTCTCAATCTACGAGTCGGAATATTGAATTTTACTTGTCCCAGTAATGATGGAACATCGATTATACCATTTAGTATGCCGAACATATATATGGAGTCAATATTAGTTCTACGATTTTGTAGACTAGAAATATTTAACATTGACTCTATTTCAGCATAAGAATAATTATCTCTCTCTAGTCCAAGCATCCACAATTTTGAACTACAGCGTCCTATACTCCGAAGTGTAATAATATTATAATAGTGTGTTTGTTCAGAATAATGCATGGCGTTGTTTAAATAAGCACATTGTATTTTTAAATCAAATCAGTTTCAGTGTATGCATTAAGTGTAATTCGCTTTGTTCTACCAATACTGAGTCACAATTTTATCATCAGTATGTCATATATGCAGTCATTATTAAATACAGAAAGTTTTAAAAGATCTAAAAATAGACCACCACACCTCCGAAATTCCATCCAACTTAATGCGCCATCAAAATGCCTAGTGTTTAAATACCTACTCTATTTTAAATAACTTTATACTTGCTTAAGTCTACTGGAATAATCACTATTAGACAAATGATTAAAATGTATTATTTTCCTAAAGTTAATTAAAATTACTGTGTATATGAATTAATTTTTAAAATATTACATTCTCACAATAAACATGAAATATATTTTTTAAATCAATTAGTTTTGTAATTTTTTTGCAACAGAGAGGGAATTTTTTTTTGAGAAGAGAATATTAAAGTCTAGGCATTTACAGAGCTCATGACCTATCATTGGCTGGTTCAAGTGACCACTTTACCCACTTCGTAACATTCACCATTCTGCCTATGTTTATACATCCACATTTCCTCAACTCTTCCATCTGTTGAATTTAGTGAAGTAAAATAGCTTAAACCTCCATCATGTGGGTGAGATATGTTTTCGTTCATTCTTCATACTGTCAGGAATCTCATCATACAATTTTTACCTGCTATACGAGTACGTTAAGTTGTTTTGTGTTTTTGTTTTTTCTTTGAGTGGTAGACTAATCTTCTATTTCTTGTTCTTAAGTTATGTAACTTTTTTCTTTACATAACATCTTCCTGAAAATGCTTTGTCATACACACTATTAAAATTAATCACGACCTCCTTGGTGTGATGGCCAAGATACTTGACCCACGCACGGAAGATTTTAGGATTGATTCCCGGTGGGAACACAAAATTTAAATGTGATTTTCCTCAAGCCTGTGCGTTCTGCGCTGTAATTTACATCTGTAATTGGTCCTCCTGGCCTGTTGCGCGAAAAAATAATAATTAATAATAAATAGTTGCATAAATTCAGCGATTGGAGAACTAATGCAGTTCCCTATGTACCAATTGGTGCAGATCAGGAAATTTTTATTGTATTTTAATAATACAAAATAAAAAATATCTCGTAATTTTTAGCACTTTGTATCCCGGAGCCGTGTAAACACGTGATTATATATCCACGCGTTGTGTCCCAGTCCCGTGTTTTCACGAGATTTACCAGCTGTTCAGAAAAGTGCATTTTATTGACATCTAGTGACTTTTATTGGTACTTTTTTGCTGCTGGTAAAAATTAGACGCTGTAGGTATATATGCGAACATTGCAATGTGGCTCTCCATAAAGGCCAATGTTGGCAAAACTATCATACAAAAATGACTTTTTCAATTGTTTCAAATAAATATGAAAAGTTAGAATTGATTTAACTTAATATTTTTATAATTATGACACGTTTAAGAAACCCTTCACAAAGCATGAAATTTCACAAAAATGGGCCGCCACATGATAAATTCTATGTGCATTTGGCCGGTGCTCAAAGTGTTAATAGACCATGTTCAAGATATTTTGATTAAAAAAAATAATAAGAAATCAGTTTTTTTTTTCAAACATGATCCAAAATATTAATTTAAATGTAACACTTAACGTGACAAAAATGTGGATTATTATCAATGTGTATTCAAAAATATTTTCATTTCATCAGTATTCTCTTATGTTCCTAGTAGATCATAGAGCACTGCATTTGTAATCAAATTATAGCGCATCTTGATAATTTCGTCATGATTGTATAACAACGACGCATGTGATTTTCTTTAACTTGACATGAGAGCGGTTTATTTTTTTTTTACAATTTGTGTCATAACTTTTTGAGTTCAAAAGCACATCCTTTGAAATTTGGGTTATTAATATATCTGTATGCCAAGGCAGATTGATATTGCGTTTTATACTCTTTGCCTACTCCTACGGGGAAACGGCGTGATGTTTTGCTTGTTTAGTGTGAATTTTTTTACGACTTATTTATTCTAAAATGATTGTGTATTTTTAAAACTATTGCTACATTCAACAATAATTAATTAAATTACTGAACCCGCTCTATTACAACTTTACACCCAATTTCTAATAGCAACTTATTTACAGCTCTGAAATATTTGCGCAAATCGCAGAAATGTAAATATTACTTTAAATATAAAAAAAATCAAGCAAGTGATATTATTTGTATTATTCAAGTATGTTTACGTCCTAAATTATGTCTTATTTTTAATTGTTTAGTTTTTATAATTAATTATTGCCATGTTATATTCATATTTTATTTCCTGATTGTGTATTTTACAACTCACCACAAGATAATGGTACCATGGAGTTAGAACATTGTTAATTATCTGTTTTTTTTTAAACTAAGCAATATAAACACTCACAGAAAAAGTATAAGATTCTTTAAGGAACGAACAACGTAGGTTTGATTCTGGTACATTTTAAAATTAAACCATTTAAAACTGCTTTCAATTTTAATAAGTATGAATGTGTTATTATTTTCTGTCTTTCCTTTTATATCCTGTAAGTTTTTTTTTTCTCATTTACTCGTATATTCAAAATTATATAAATTCTAATAAATAAATAACTATAATAGTGTAAGTCACTCTCCTAGCACAAGAGGTAGTTTATTTTTTTGGAGAGTTACAGTTTATAATATTTATTAGATGTATAAAAGTAGATTTGTATAGATTTAAAAAAACATGTACCATTTTTAAAATATATTGATTAATAAAAAATAAAAACAATAATATTTTTTTAGAATTATGTTAAAAAATACTTCATGCAAAAGTTGACATTACTTACATTATTGTACTTAAGTTCCTGAGTCTTTATTAAAATTCAAAAATAATTTAATACTTCATCGAAATCTGATGAGTCGGTGGATGATACAATTTTGAACACGAAGTTTTTTTAACATATTTTTTATTTTTTATTTCATACGCCTCCACTCGTGTAAAGATTTATTTAGAAATATCAAATTTGTAGTGCAACTCTCAAATTAATTTTTATTTACATAAATATTTCACGTTGATCTTGTCTGGGATTGAACCCGGGATCTCAGGCATGGTACGTAAACCAATTAACTACGAAGCATACTTATATTTACTCGATTTCCTCTTTCGTTAATTCATTGCCTAAAAAATATAAATCGTGCTTTTATAAGTAATATTGGTATTATTACCTATATTTTTGCATTTATCTCGAATATTATTAAATATCCATATTAATTTAACATTTATTTTTATATTATTTGGTGTTACTATTGTTACTTAAATTATTGTTTTACATAAAAAAGTTGTTTTATTACGAGGCTTTTAAAATTATTTATAGTTAAATAAATTGTGAATATCATAAATTAAATTTTAGTGTATTTAACATTATTTAAATGAAAATAAAACTTTACTAACCAAAAAATATAAACCGAGTCAAACTGATTACAAAAGTTAGTGTTAAAATAGAACACTAAACAATAAAACAAATAGATTGCCTATATATACCATATTTACGCTTAAAGGAGGTAGGAAATTTAGCAGTTTTGATCAAGCCTCAGACGAAATCAAGTGAAGGTTATCACTAGAGCCCTTACTGGGCACTGCAGATTAAATAAACACCTTGCTAGAATTAGCCTTTCTGAAACTTCTAGAGGTAGGTTCTACAGTGCAGATGAGGAAACACCCATACACATTCTATGCGAATGTAATGGTTTATATCGTAAAAAAAGCTGCAAGTCCGCTAGTTAAACCTGAGGATGTTAAAAAGTTCCCTCTCCTACCTAATTGCCCGATACTTTATGGATCTGGGATTAGAGGGGGAGATTTAGCGAAATGAGAACTCTCGCCCTCCACACAGTAACCAGGATCTTTTAAGGCTGGCTTGAAGAGCGAGAACTAATTCACCAGGTAGCAGTGACGCCAGAAGCTTATATGGCACTGACCCCTAATTTAAAGTATAAGAATAGGAAACGCTTCAGTAGAGGGCCATCCTCTTTCAGGAGCGAGGAGTGAACCAACTAGCTCCTACAATATAATACCCGAGTCCAAGGGATGGTCACCCAAAAGCGTCGATTTAAAGGAGCTATTTCCAGACAGCAATCATCATACAAATAAATCAAAATTATGTACAAATATATGACGATTTTCTGTTTTTTTTTGTTTGTTGGTTTTTAGCTATAAGTCCACCAAAAAACATTTATTTTGTTTTCAAAAACTACGATAGTAAATGTATGATGAAATATGTACCTAAAGTGGCAACTTAAACCGGCCAATTACAGGTCATAAGCCCTGTAAATGCCTAGACTTCCACATTTATTTCTGAAAAATGTTTTCCCTCTCTGCTGCAGCAAATTGACATTACACAATTATTTGATATTGTAGAAGAAGAACTATAACATGAAAAAAATGTAGTTAACATGGACACAATACGAGAATATTAGAACAATATCTTGTCCAACATTCTAAAACGAGACAAGGACAGTCGAGACTAATAAACCAGGGACTGGAGTTATACAATAAACGACCAGACATAACTACACAAAAGTCTCAGACAACCTCTCCAAAAGATGTCAAAAAGAATATATATTATCATTAACTATAGAGTATGAATTTAAATAAGAAAAAATATTTTATTAAATTAATGTAATCTGTAAGGGTTTATAAATAAATTTCAAACAAAAACAGGTATTTTTTTTTTCACTTAATAAATAATTATCTACTAATGGAATTATTGAATCCTTTAAACAAATTGTATTTATTTATTTAACTTTCATTTGATTTATTTTAAGATAACAACTGATATTCATGGTCATCAAATTAGAATCACTTTGTAATCGACATGATATTTTATTATTTTTATTTATTTATTCATAACATTGTACATACATTTATTAGGGACCGAGACACAGTTTAGAGCGACACAATCAGGGAAGACCCATGCCTGTGAACTTGCCCTGACTCGCTAGAAAATCCGTGTTGAGTCGGGGCACTTGTATTCGTACTGGTATACATTAAACTTAAGAGTAAAAAAATACACATGGCGCTCCGGAACCTGCCTATGGGCCAGTGGAGTGGCTACGTACACAAAAAATGAAGTATATATAAAATTGATATCCTTTATCATACATACAAAAATGTGAATTTTGAACTTATCCGCATATATTTGTATTTATTTTATTAAAAAATGAAAATAAATATTTTTCTTTTTTTTTTTCTTTAACAATTTGACTTTTTAAATATATTTATTGATTACGCCTTTTAAAAAAATATATCGATGAGAACATTAAAAGTTTGTTTGGTAAAAAACGGTTATATTTTATTGATACGAGCTGATTTCACAATTGTCACATTGAAGTCACATTGACCTATCGACCATTTCTCTGGAAAAATGCATGCAAAAACTTATCATGTTCATAAAAACTATATTCAAGGTGCGACATAATAAATTTTGCAATAAGCGAACTCTGTACATTAATATTAGCCTAACACTTATATTAATTTAATAATAATTAACGCATTAAAATTAAGTTTATAAAAAGCATGTTTTCGAATACTTTTTTTTCGTTTTTGCAAATTCGAAAACACAGTGCAAGACGCAAATTTCTTAGAGACTGTCACGAGAGCTGCTATAATAATTTGAAATTAAATAGACTTGTTTATTATTATTGACTTACCTATTATTTTGCTGATGTTTTCTTTCGTTCTTTATTTTACTCTTATCGAATTGCCTTGTTATTATTTAGGCATTTGTGTATACCAGTCTCGTGATGTATATTTTAATGCCATATAATTAAACATAAATTGAGCAAAAAACGTCATCTTATTTAAACTTTTTTATTTTTTTATTAATTTGGATCAATTAAATTTTTTGTTAAAGTTCATCGAGTTAGTTCCATATAAAATTATTATTATTGTTAATTTGTTAATTATAGGGTTCTATACCAATTATAGAAACCAATGCAATAAAATATACATAATTAGCCATTGCTTTGTCAACTGAAAATTAAAACAAATAGTTCACAAAAACTATTCAAAATCTATTTTAAAAAATGGTTACTCGGTTTGGGAAGAGAAAAGTCAGAAGAATTAATAAAACACATTAATAATTAATAATATGGACAGTTTAAATTTTACAATAAATTTACTTGTAGGTAGTTATGTATGGTTAGTTACTATTTTGTACTGGATGTATAAATGTCTATCTTAAAACTGGTGCACGTACCTAAATAACAACAAGTTTCAAGTATTCAGAATTACCCACCATCAGGTATAAATATAAACATCTTAAAACCCATATAACGCAGATATATCTAAATTTATAAAGTTTATTACATCTAAATTGAGAGTGAAAAAATGTGAAATTACAAATAATTTCTCGAAAACGTGTTAAATTTGTGGTTCGTTGTAAGGGTAGGAAATCTCTTTTTCAAGGTTTATTATTTAGTATAGTTCATTGTTTTTGTAGTTTTAATTGCAGTAAAATTCAATTGATTTTGAATATTTCCCATAGAGGCATAAAATAGAAACGTCTATTATGACTCTAACCACACCACTATCTTCAGAGCTTTATTTAGAGTCATAAACCTTCTGATAGCCTTTCAAATTAGTATTTGTTGAATATTCCCTCCGCTTTCTCTTTGACATGTGGTGAGATCATAGTATTATGAAATTGGTAGCGTTATTTCGTATAAGAAAAATACAAAAAAATATCCTCCAAAAATGCGAGTTTTAAAAGTGTTTTGAGAAAAAACGTTATTTTTTAAAAACATCTCAAATTCGTTAACATGCAGTGGTAGTATTACATAATGATAAAATAGTATACTGAAATACAAAAAATATATTGTGAAAAAGAAGGAAATAGAGAAAAAATGAATTCATAGTATATACTTATGGCATAATAGGATGGAGAGGCTCAAATAAATATATATATTAAAACTTCTCGAATCTGTTCAAAAATCGATTATTAAAATAATTTCAAAAAAGCCCTTCAGGTACTCCAGCGTCAAGTTGTTCGAGGAATTGGATATATTAGATAAAAAGCAATTATATATATCGAGAATAATTATGTCTGTGAAAGGAAATTATTCTACCAAATCCCAAAAGGAACACTCCCACACTACCAGAAATCAAACTAAAGGATGGGTCATGGGGTCTACCACAAACTCTGAATTCGGGCAAAAAAATTTCAGGTTTCTGGGCCCCAAAATATTCAATTTGTTACCCGAACATTATAAAACCATGACCAGAATTGAATTAAATAAATTTGTTAAAAAATGGTTACTGGATTTAGGTAGAGAAAAATTGGAAAACTTACCCAAAAACATTCTAAAATAATAAATGGTATATTTAAACATTTTATAACTCTATAATAAATTAACAAATAGGTAGTCATTAAATGTTTATTTTTGCATAAAATGTCTGCCTTAAAACAGGTTGTACCTAGTTATTCAGACTAAACGTAATCCAGAGAAATCTATTACCTATAATAAGTATGTATGTAGTAGATAAAGAAATTGTAATATTTTGTTAATAAACCATGATTATTATAATTATAAATTGTGGCTTTTTATCGATATAATCAATGTTATAAATGTAGCTGTGATATTTTCATTAACAGTTAATGACTTTGATAAGAAGTGAAATAAAACCGATGAGTTTAATAAATAAAGTACTCTGTACTTCTTCATGTTAAAATTATGAACAAAACATATTTCTGTGCCTACTTTTAGTGAAAACTTTAATTAAAATGTGTTTAATTTTCGTAATGTTACTTTATTGGTCAAGACAGTACTGCAATATGGCAAATAATTTAAAAACACAGTAAACCCTTGTATAACGCTTTTAACGCAAACGTGCTGACCATTACACCATGAGGCCGACAAAGTGCTTGAAATATTATATGCTAAAACAAATTGCAAAATACGTAAGTGTAAAGAATATTAAGACTTATTTTGCAATTTAGATCTTTAAACTGTCCTCTGTACCTCACAGATGCGGATAACTTTTATTTTAAATACACTCGGGTTTAAGTACCCGAAGCATGTATCAATAACATTTTTACTTTGAATATTAGTCAATGTAATGGTAAATATACGAATTGTAAGTGCATTTTTAATTACTGACGCTTGACAAATGTCCCATCAGTGCATACCATATTGCTGCAAAATTAACACGTCATAGGATTCAAACCTGAAATACGCGTTTATAGCGTCAAAATACCAACTTTTTATAAATTTTTTTCATGACAACTATCTATAAATGAGTCTCTTCTGCACTCACTATTATGTAATATACAGTTTTTTTTATTCCAAGGTGACCTTGGTGTATTAAAGACAGCGTGGAGTGAATTTAATTACTCTGAAACACGACTTGTGAGCCATCTATCGCGGGTTGATAGAAGCTCGGCCATTTTGGCGACGATATTTTCCGTGCACTAAAATGGGCGACATGTTTGTGATTGCGACATGTGACTTGTGACCAGGCTGTGACAAGCTGCTGATGATGTAAACGTCGAATATCATAATTAATAGAAAACAAACTCTGATATATGTAAAGCTAATGAACAACATTAACTATCTCGTAATTATCAACAACTTATTACTTTTAGTTCTAGATTGTATTTTTTTTTTAATCTTCAAAAAATCAACAACTTTATGTCAGTGTACCATCTTTGAGGCTTTAGATTTTGATTATTAAGTTATTAATTAGAACAATAATATTGTCAGTCCTTTTCAGGATCATCATTTTATATCCTTGTGCTTTTCAGATACACCCATGACGTTCATAAATAAATTTATATTGAAATTACAACGGAGAAGGATGATATATAAAAAAAAGAATTCGTAAGTAAAATAAAATTACGTGATACGGTTAAAATGGATAATTAACTAACTGTGTAGCAATAAAAATTGTTATTGATTAATTAGCGTTATGTCGCGAATTTTAAAAAATGTATTTTTTTTACATAAGTGAATACTTTATGTAGGTACTTACAGCCCATTAAAATAAAGCCAACTACACCATCAACAATAAGTAAAAGAAAGCCGATTTATAGAGCAGGTGAATGTGTTTTTTTTATCAATAATTAAACTGGTGTTCAAAACTTTAACTACAGATATCTCTGCTTTTTGTTTTTGTAAGAAACACCCTCTTTATGTCACGTTTTTAATTCTAAAATAGCAATGCTTGAGCCAAGTAGGTGAAATAATTCAGTCAGATCAATCTCAGCCACACCAATAAAGGTTTTAGCTATAAAACTTCACAAAAATCTACAAAGAGAAGAATTTAAGAAATACAGATGTTCATATTTAATCTACTTATTAAATTTAATGTTTTATGAAATCTGTGTACTAAAAGTTAATAACATATTTAAGAGAACCTCAATACCTACTACAAATGATTGAAGAAAGAGAAATTATTACTGTTTCTTTACTTATTTTACATAGTCAACAATGATTAAACTACATAATAAAGATAAGATTTAAAGACGTAGTAGCGATATTTCTAACTGAAAATCATGCATTTTAAATAACGGACATTTTTAAATGTGTGCGTGCGTATATATTGTAACACCTTTCACATATATATATATATATATTTATATATTTTTTATTTATTTTATTTATTTACAATTTTAAAAAACCCGTTAGGGTTACATTAGAAATTTAATATTGTCAAGTCATTTTATGTCTCGTCTAGTCTAGTTAGTTCAGTCATCATGTGCTTTTTCAGATTGATTTTAAATTTGTCTCCAGTAAAAGTTTTCAAGTAGTAAGGTAGGTCGTTGTAGTGTTGTCCATTGTGTAGTATTTTTGTCTGTCCTGTGTTTGTCTTTGCTTTTTCAATATGATAGTGTTGTTGTTGATATATATGTGAAAGGGTGTGTTTGGGTTTATGTATGAGAGTAAGGGTACAGGTGTGTTTGTGTGCATTTGTGCGAGAGTAAGTGTTCAGGTGTGCGTAAGCGAGTGCACAATTAAAAAACAAGCGGGAGCATATCGCAGCCAGATAGAATGAGTCTTGATTTATTTTTAAATGAGTTAAAGGGCATGTAAAATATATAATAACACGATAACGATACAGGCAAGAGTGTTGTGCAAAGTTAGTGGTACAGACTGGCAGATGGAATAAATATTTATTTCTTGTCACGCGAAAGGGGATATTAAAAATAATTTTTGAGAGTAGGTTTAAAGAGCCTACCTACTTAATTATTTAATAATTTGTATCAATAGCATATTTCAGATAAAAGGCGTCTATTTTCCCTTGAAATTTTGGTGTTAGATTTTTTATCCTTGTAAAAAATCCATTTTGTTTGATGGATTGGCTGTTAGTACAAAGTGTTTTATTGTTTTTATAATACAGGTATTTAAAAAAATTCCGTTGAACATTTTCAATCCATTTAATGTACGTAATTCTTATTGTGGGCTCCACACAACGGATGCAAACTTTAAGTTACTGCGTATAAAAGTATTGAATAGAATCTTCAATTTATTGGGTTTTTAAAGGGTTTGGAAATTCTTAAAATGAAGCTAAGCATTTAGTAAGCTTTTTCAACGATAGAATTTATGTGAGACCCAAACAGCAATCTACTATCAATAATAACGCCTAAGTCTCTAATCTCGTTGCACCGTGATATGGAATTATCTTTGGTCGTATAATTGTGGGTAATGAAATTTTTGCTTCTAGTAAATATCATTGAATAACATTTTAATGAATTAATGTAAAATGGATTTTTATTACAGTAATTAATAAGACAATCAAGACCTTCTTGGATATTTGACACAGTGCGATATATCAATTCAATTCATTTATTTAAAAAATAACATATACGTAACAAACGTAAGAGAAAAAAAACATTAAAGAGACTTTTGTCAAAGTAGTAGGATAATCCTGCTCCGGAAAACCCCTTCGGATACATGGAACAGATCAACATCCATAGCGATATTGTTCAGCATAGCTGTAGCCCTTCCAACAGGCATAATTATCGATAAGTTAGTCCTGTATATCGGAATATGAAACAATCTATGCTGACGCTGTATTGGGTAATTATTAGGAACACACAAATCAATGCGCATCATAATCTCAGAATTATTGATCATACCGCACAACAATCGATAAAAATGTGTAGTTAAATTCACAATCTTTTTAGTCTTTGAACTGTTGTAGCCAAGCATACCCTGGAGAAACTCGGTCGGGTAGAGCCAAGGATAATCCCCGCACTTTCTCATGTAGAGATATCTTAGAAACTTCTTTTGGATTTTCTCTATCATAAGAGAGTACTTCAGTTCATGTGGCCTCCAAATCATCGAGCCACTCTCGAGTCTATTTCGCACCAAGGAGTTGTAAAGAGTTCTCAGTACACGGGTATTTTCGAAACCCTAGCAGTACGCAAAACGAATCCTAACATCTTCAATGATTTACCACTTATTGCCTCTATTTGATCATGAAATATCAGGGTGCTCATAAATCTAGCGCCCAGATCCTTAACATTTGATGTTCGTGTCAGATTCTGGTCTTTCATTTTGTATCGAAAAAATAGAGTTTTTTAGGCCCTAGTGAAAGATTTACGATAACGAAAGATTACGATTTTTTTTTGTGAAAGAAGGCCTAACACTTAGAAACATTAAACCTAAGTTTGTTTTATCTTCCCCATTCACATATTACATTAGCTATATCCGCTTGGAGAAGACAATAATCGTCCAAAGTTGTCACCGTTTTTGTCACCCAGAAAAGTTTTAAGTCATCCAAAAATAACAGAAAACGTGGTTAAAAATGACAGTTTAAATAGCATTAGTAAAAATAGAGAACAACAATGGACTCAGGTTAGAGCCATGCGGGCATTGGCAAATTGACATTGGCATATTGTTGACATTGGCAAATTGACTACTCAATATTCCAGAATTTCGAGATATCCAAATAATTTTAATTTAGAAAAATGCAATAAAAGTCCTGCATAAAATCACTATTTGTTGACGGGTAATAAACAATTTTACACCATGCCAGATTATTTTTTTTTACCTGTTTAAAAGTAACCTAAAAAAGCATGTTAAATAAGATTTAAAATTATTTTCTTGTTGCATAATTTAAGACAATATAATAACATACATAATATAATATAATAACATATATATTTATTATACTAATGTTTGAAAATGTCAAAAATGAAATTTAAAATAAAAATTTGAAATAGGAAACCATTTTTTTAATGTGAAACGAACTCCCCTTTTAAACTCGAGCGGTTTTCTCACATGAAGAGGTAGTAACGTGTTCAATAACATGTAAACTTATCTATGGTTTATTACGAATTTTTAAATTTTGAAATTAACGTCTGTTTAAATAACTCATTTTAAAAACACATTCATAGTCTAAATAGTAAATGTTGCATAGTGTGTAAAATGGCCACTTAAACCTGTCAGGTTTAAGTAGCCATTTTTGAAATATGTTAATCTTCATAACTCCCTAGGGGGTAAGGTCCAGTCCCTGTCTACAAACATTTGGACAAACTCAAAATATTGTTGCACAGATATTTATTTCTGCCTCGTGGTTAGTACGTTCGCCTACCATTCAAGAGGTCTCAAGTTTGATTCCCGATATATAATCTTGGCAATTACATATTTATAAGGCTTATGACCTGTCATTGACATACTAGGTAACACCTGAAAATATATTTTAAATTTTTTACTTCGTGGACCGTACAATATTTTGAGTTTGTCCAAACTTTTGTAGACAAGGAACAGATTTCGACCCCTTGGGAAGTTATTAACATGTTTTTACAAACGAGTTTATTTCTCATACTAAAGTTTCCAATATGCATTATTTCTTATCATCAGATGTAATTTTTTTCACCTGGTAATGAATAAAACTGCATATTTGAAACTTGTGGTAAAATTGAAAGCACTTGTAGCCTAAAAAAACATTTTTTAAAAATATAAACTTAACTCTTGCATTAAAATACAAATAACATTTTCGTTTATTTTTTATTGCTGTATATATTATATTATAAAATATTATATATCATAAAATAAATTAAATATATTTCTAACATATGTAAAAATATGTTTGAATTAAACCTTTATTGTCATTTTTTTATATTTTTATTATAACTCGTTTTTCCAAAAACAGCTTAAAAATAGTTTGTATGGATATCAAAAGAGGTTTTTATACGAATATAAGGATTCTTCCATTTTTCGTAGCAGAAAATATAATGTTTTTAAACGTTATCTAAAATATTTTGTATTCTTTAATTTGCAGACAAAATTTGCTTTCACACTTTAGAGATTTCCTTCTCGATACGTATTTTAGCAGAGGAATGAAAAATAGAATTATGCTGAAAAGATCTAATGACATATTTAAAGCCTAGTAAATATCTTAACTTAAAAGAATCTCTATCTCTGTTCAAATGCCTATTATCGCTTAAAAAAATATAATCATTACTTGCATTTTATCAACATAGATTTTTTTCAATTTATAGACTTTATTTTGAGAAGTCTATAAAACTAAATTAAAAACTAGAATTAGATGCTCTATTATCTAAAACAATTAACAACTGACTGTGGTTTTGTGCGTTCTTTGTGGCCATCACAGGCTCAAATTAATTTTCTTCTAAAAACTAAATCAGAAACTAGATTAAAGGCTTTGCAATTCAGACTTTCCCATCTAGTACAAGGTCAAAATAATATCGTGCTGTGTACACTACCTATACAAAACAACGCGGGGGTTGGGAATGGGGGTGGCGAACAAAAAGGATATTAATACGTAGTTTGACCCGGCTTTAGTAAAACCTTTTCACAATTGCGATGTTTAAGCGAAGCTCTTTGAAATTTGTGATTGAAAGCTTTAAGGTTTTTTTTTTCAAATAACTAATACAATTATTAATAATACACAAAAGAAATGGACACCAAAATTTATATGAAATAAATAAAAATAAAACATTTATAATTTTACCTGGATTTAAATAAATACATTTCTTTAATTATTCATCATCATCTTCATCCCTATTAGCAGCAAGTGGTGCATAGGGCACTAAACTACTACCTCAATTGCAGCATATCTCGATCATTTTATTACATGAAAGGTAAGGTAACTTTTCACGCAAAACGCTTTAGTTGTCCATCCAGAAACTATGGATCATTGCAGTGTAGAACCACTTTTAAAATTAATATTTCACATCTACCTTTCCCTTACTTGAGGGGTGGTAGCTATCGATGGTAGAATGCGATTGTTTTTAAAAGAAATGAATGTATGACTAAATATGAAATCACTGTGAATGAAGTTATACTAAAACAAGTAGAGAAAATTCAATGGACATTTCTTAGACATCTTAACTGAAGACGCAGGAATATCGATCTCAATTATATGTCTTCCTGCAAAAAGCACCACTTGCTTAGTTTGGAAGATCGCCGTCTACTATTAGACATGGGAGTGCTTCATGACATACTTAGTGGACGCCTCGATAGTCCGGCTCTTACGTCGGAGTTATCATTAAATGTCCCTGGCTACCGCACCCGTCACACGTCGAGCTCTCTATTTCATGTGCCAGCAGTTCGTACGACCTAAGCCCAAAACTCTCCACTTATTAGTTTTGCTCGTGAATATAATTTGAACTTTCCCCCAATTGATCTATTTGATTGTAAAAAAATAACATTTAAAATGCGCGTCTTAAAACATACTTTTTTCTCTTATACTTAGTTTCAATAATAAAGTCTTGTTTAATCTTATTTTATTTTATTTTATCTCTAATTCTTAACATTTTATTTATGTTTATATTTTTGACACTTGTGCAATAATATTACCACACATGTCTACCCTCATTCCAATATAACACCCACTCACCCACCCTCTCACACACTTACACTCACACAAACACACTAGTATGTATTGTACGTGTATTTAATGTATTTCTGTGGATATCTGTCATTGGTTTTATTCTCTGTATATTTTATTTGTTGTATAATTTTTACATAAATTACTGTTGATATCCCCAATAAATAAAAAAAAAAAGAGGAATTTGTGTATCTGGAAAGTATGTTCACTAGGGATAGAATGACTGAGAAAGATATTGAAAGGAAGGTGAGTGCCGGGAACATAGTGAACGGTGCACTTAAATCAACCCCGGCAAATAAATGTTTGTCGCAAGAGGCAAAATTAGCAGTTCACAATGGAGTCCTGGTCCCAACCCTGACTTGGAAAAATAGGGATGAAAGTAGGATGAATGCTGTCGAAATGCAATCTAGAGAGATCGCCAGAGGGCGAATGTGTGGTAAAACTATGTACGATAGATGCACTCATGTCGATATATGTACATTATGTAAGGCTGAGATAAGCATTGCCGACAAAATCAAGAAAATAGCTCTGCGCTGGTTTGGACATGTAGAGCGAATGGATAGCGAAAGAACGGCTAAGAATACTAACATTGCGAATGTTGATGGATGCAGAAATCGAGGAAGACCGAGAAAGACATGGCCTAACCAAATCCAACAAATAGTTGAAGATGAACATGTCAAAAGTCGGAATAATTGGCGCGCGTGCATGAGACGATGTATGAATGTAGAGGAAGCGAGATCTGTATGCAAAGACAGAGTGATATGGCATTCTATCCTCTCTGCCTATTATTACGGTAAAACGGCGTGATGGTTTGTTGTTGTTTATTTTATATTTTTTCGGCCATGCAAATGGGCCCTGGGCATAGCAATTTTACTGGACGAAAGGCTATCATATTTATTGTTCTGAATATAAGACTATAGATATAATGACTTATTAACTTAATTATTTTAATATTCTGGCCTGTCATAGAAACGTTACAGAATCCTTCTTTTTGTGGAATCTGAAAACGAAAATGGAGTACCGCAGAGAATTTTTAAATGAAAAATCCTGAAGTTTTAAATGAAGGCCGCAAACTATAATTGAAAAATATGAATGCGAAATATTATTCACTGACCCAATTTCTGTGTTGAATAGTTTGTACGGGTATATTTTTATTCTTTAGTAAGATGTTTTGCATTGCGGTATATTTTTCAATAATATCATTATAATAGAACGATGTCCGACAAACAGGGATTGAAACATTATTTAAAGAAGTACTCAATATGTAATTCTAGGCGCTTATAGGGCTTGTTATTGACTTTTAAGTTGTATATTTACACAATTTCAAAGTGTTTTTCTTATTTTTTTAATTATCTTACACCTTGTTAAATATTTTTATATAGTTCCTGTGCTATATCGTTAATTGTTATTTCAATTGAAACTTTTATTGATATTATAAGATGCTTTCAAATTATTTCACGTTCTAGAAATGATTTTGATTGACATAATGATGCACATTTATATGACGGTTTAAATGTGTATGATGTGAATAAAATATTAAAATGCTTATGCTGACGAATTGAAAAAAGTTATATAGTTCATTGGGACACAATTAAAAAGTTTTAAACCGTAAATATTGATTCTTGTGAAATAAAACTAGTACAAAAATACTTATTTTTACACAGATAAAAGCCCTTAGTTTTATCTGCCGTTTTCGAACATACGGTAAACAAACATGGTACCTATTTTTGAAAAAGCAAAAGGCAAATGTCATTCTGATTTAGAGAGAACTCATTTTTGTACAGCAAATTTGATTATACTTCATAGACAGTTGAAGATTTTTATTATTCTATTTTTTTCATTAATAAATTTCATAAAAGGTAAATGTTTTTTTAAAACTCTATCCAGATCTACTTTTATACATCACTATAACTCTCCAAAAAAAGTTACTAACTTCTGTGCTTGGAGAGTGACTTACACTGTAATAAGATTACTCTTAATTTTACACTGTTATTAGATAATTCTTAATTTGTTGCAACACTCTTAATTTTACACTGTTATTAGATAATTCTTAATTTGTTGCAACACAGGGAAAACATTTATGAGAAGGGAATATGGAAATCTAGGCATTTACAGGACTTACGACCTATCGTTGACTGGTTTACGTGACCACTTTACCAGTCTGCAAGCATTTGGACGTGCTCAAGACATTGTAGAAGATAACTCAGTTAACTTCCCATTGTAATCGAGACCCTGAAGCAGAGTATCGACCACCCTATTTTCACGCAACAGATGATCGAAATGATGTGAATTTGATGAACTAATTATGTGTCCTATGCACCACTAGGTGCTGAACGGATAATGATTAAAATGTTGATGATTTCAGATAACGATTTTTTTGCTCCACAAAAGGTCAAGAGGCCTATTAAAAGAATAACCATACAGAACACCCAGGAATCGAAAACCCACAACCCTTTGTGTGGGAAGCAAGAGTTCTGCACCACGAAAGTATTTCACCAAAAAAAGTATTTATAATTTCTTATTAAAAATCGGGTCGTAGTCCCGAGGTAGTATTGTGGACTCACGGACCAAAGATCCCAGGTTGAAATCCCACTCTACCACAACTCGATTTCCATTTTTCCAGCACAAGTTATTTACGACTTTCCTAAAAGTAAAATGGTCTAAAAATTTGAATATTTTAGTAAATTATAAGAATTTTAGTATTTCTCTTTTTCTTAAAAAAAAACAAATAAAATTTGGTTTAAAAAAAATACTATAACGTTTTTTCAAAATAAAGCTGCGTAATTTTTTATTTTGTTATAAATAAAAAAATATGTGAAAAAATATCCACCATCAAAAAATGTATTGTTTTATCGATTTCCCATTCAAATAAAAAAATGTTACTGAACAGATATTAGACAGACGCTACGCGACGCCGACAGTTTGTAAAATAATTAATATTTCGTCCTTCGTCAATTTCCGGTTACGTGACAATTTTTTTTTATTGAATTTTGCTATCAAAGTCTATTTTATTGCGCGTTAGATAATGTATTAAGTTTATTAAATAACGTTCTGGGTTTTTTTCGTAAACGTTATCTGAAATTCAGCATGCTTTGATATAAGATCAGGGTATAGAGGTCAGAATAATTCTCTTCAGAGGGTTTAAAAGGGTTAATTGATGAATTGACCTTGTCTTCTTCGAGAACAAAATATATTAGACGTTAGAGATCAACATCATTTATAAGTTTAGTCTTTGAAAAATCTTATATTTATCTGTGTCCAGGTGGATGATGAATACAGTTCTGGGTGTGAAATAGACCTAGAGGCCTAGACGAGTATTTTTGACTCAATAACTACTCTCGGGTATATTATGTAGGTGCATATAATATGCATTTGTGTGTTCGTTTTGAATCAACGTTCGCGTATTGTCAAACCTTATTTTATTGTTGTCATTATTTCGTATTTACTGCATTTTGTGGTTACCTACTGTATTGTATAGGACTCGTCGCACATTATTCATTCGATGTGTATCAGTTAAATTTAAAAAATAAAATGCCTTTTTTTTTCAGAATACGGTTTTGAAATTTAACATACTTAAAAATAAAAAAAAAACAATTTATATCATTTCGTCATTTGAATTTCAACAAAAAGGTTTCTAACTTTTTACTAAGCTCTTTATTGTACCATTTTTAATATAATTTACAAGTTTTAAACAAATATATTATTTTCATACTTCGGCACCCATACACACGCACCCTCTCCCTCATTCATTCCCACACGCACATGTTTCCTCTCCCTCATTCATTCACGCATACACACATTCACATACAAATGAATACAAACGTCACACAGATACAATTACTAAACTTCTTTTCTTATATATTATGTGTCATTATATTTACAGTGGATTTTTTTATTTGGCTTTAGTATTGTTAAGATTTTTCTAATTATTTTGTTTATGTAATAGCTGTAAAAATCCCAAATAAAATAAAATAAATAAATAAAATTCTAAAAAAGTACTAGAGTGAAGAGAAGTCTACTTCGTAGTATAGGTAGTGGTTGGCACGTCCACCTGTCATGCTGAGGTTCCGGGTTCGATTCCCCCAGTCGACATGAAATATTGTTTTATAGTGGGGTTTTACACTACAATATTTTATTGTCCTTGGACTGAAACCTGAAGCGAAAGACTGATCACCTTACCTTCATGTAACAAATGATCAAGATACGCCGCATGCAGTGCTCAATACACTATATGCGGAGAGGGAATGATGATGATTTGTAATTTGAATATAAGAAAGCAAGCTATTATACAAATAGAAAGATACTAAAATTTTTTTTTTTAAATAAATGAATTTACTTTAATAAATGTATACATTTAATATTTTTATTTTATTATATTATCTTTACTTATATCCTCTTGAGAGTGGTTAATTTAGAGATATTTATTTTTCAACTATGTTTTGAGTATGTCCAAATGCTTGCAGACTGGCTGGATTTCCTCCCTAGGGAGTTATTCATATTTAAATTTGTTACAACAGAGAGGGAAAACATTTTTGAGAAGGGAATGCGGAAGTCTAGGTATTCACAGGGCTTATAACCTGTCATGTGTTTGTATATGTTTTCTTCACGTCTCAACGGGATGACCGATCGACATATTTTTTTGCACAGGGATAGGAGAAGTAAAATAGAATATTTATTTTTTATCGCGAATAAAAAAAAATACAATGAAAAAAATGTATAACATTTCAATATATTACGAAAGACATGAAGAACATTTTACAGAAGGGAATATAGAAGTCTAGGCATCTACATGGCTTATGACCTGTTATTGGCTGTTTTAAGTGGTCACTTCACAAACTATTTAACATTCACCGTTCTGGCTATGTTTGAACCTCAACATTTCCTCAACGCTTCCGTCTGTTGACTTTTGTGAAGTGAAAGAGCTGAAACCTTAATGCGGGTGAGATTCATCCGGCTGAACCAATTCACCCACCTACTAGGCGATGTGGGTGTGAAGTGGCCACTTAAGCCAGCTAATGACAGGTCATAAGTCCTGTAAATGCCCAAACTTCCATATTCCCTCTCTGTTGCAACAAATTTAAATCTTTATTTTTTCCCTGCGACTAATTTTTATTTCATATATGGCCACACTGATGATTATTTTTTATTTATTTATTTATTAATGGATATTGTCTATGTATACAATTTATAGGGTTTAAATATTACAATAAAAGAATAGTTTAAAACAAAAGAAGAAAAGAAGCATTGATAAACATAAGGGACATCAAGACAAGATCTGGGCTGGTATTCCAAACAAAATTATAGCGCGGTATAGCGCGTTTTTACGTACTAAATATGCATTATAGCGCGCTATAATTTCGTTTGGAATACCAGCCCTGGACTATTTATTTAGTGCTCGTTTAAATCGTTGTAAACTTAAACCAAATACGTCCAGATCTTGTCTTGAGTTAACAATACGACAAAAACGGGTAATTGGAGAATTAAGGCCATAGTTTATTCTATGCTGATCGATGAACAGTACTTCATTGTGAAATCATGAAAACATGAAATCAAACATGATGATTTTTATTTAGAACATCATTGCGACCTTAAGCATTACTCTAATTAACCAAACCGTATTAGTTTCATTTCCGTTTTTTAAGGAGTTTTATACTCCACTTGACGTTTAATCATCAGTGTGGCCATTATGTAAAGCAAAGTGTCGTTGCATTAATAAAATAAAAATCTTTAAATCAATCATTCTCTAGGGGGTAGAGAAGATCCAGAATACCACCACAGGAAGATGAAGAATATAGTTATGTGTGTGAAATAGAACCAACACCTGGATGAGTGTTCTCGACCCAGAACCCTAAGAACCACTATACTACGAGGTTAGCATTTCTCCACTCGATTTTATTTTCCAGGATTTATTATCTGAGAGCAGTCATCGAGTTAAAAATACTCGTCCACGGCACTGTTTCTATTTCACACACAGAACAGTATTCTACATCCGCCTCGTCACAGAAAAATACTACGAATTCATCGATATTTGCAAATATTTCGGTAAACATTGTTGTTGGAGTTTGGGTCACCATCATCACTGGTGATTTCCGTGGTGTAGTGGCTAAAATACTCTAAGGTTCCGGGTTTGATTTCCGGTGTGAACAGAGTAATTTTATTGTGCCCACAGGCCCGATGTGGTTCAAAATGAAAAATATAGCCTAAAACGGATGTAAAAAAATACAAAAAGGAAGTTCAGTCTTACGAGAAAAAAGATATAAAGAATGTTTTATTACTCGCGATAGGAGTTTGAGTATTTAATTGTACAGCGAATTTTCTCGAAAATGTATGAAAAAATTGATGAAAATGCTTTTAATCAAAATGAACTTCTTTGAACTACGCCACAAATTCATCCAAATCAACCATTTATAGAGGGTTGCAATATATTTTCAGTTTCCGGAAAGTTACTCATCAATCAGAAGAACTCACTGAGAAGAACTTGTGACGTCACGGCGGAGTAATTTCAAAATTACAAAACTCGAAAAATATGTAAAAAAAAACTTTACTTCCTCAATATAAGAATATTGTTGTGTCGTCGGCACGGGTAACCCCAGTGAGGTCACGTTATTTGTATTATTAATTGTATTTTTCTTAGTAACATTTATTTGTTAATTACACGTGTTTATTTACACTCTTTTATCATAGCGCTTATAACACTAAAAATATTTTTTTATTACTTTAAATTGGCTTGGTTTAATAGTCTTTTAACAAATAAAAATTAAAAAAAAAAACCTTTTTTCTCGTGAACTTTCTCGTGACGGTTTCAGCCCTCGATGAAAGAATGGTGAATGAAACAAAAAATGTGTAATGTGGTCACTCAAACCAGTCAATGATAGAGCATATAGCTTATACTTCTGTAGACTTCTGTATTCCATTTTTAAAAAATTCTTATTGTAATTATTTTTAATTTATTACGCACATGGCATAATGTTCTCATACTGATTTTGATTTATGCTGAGTCTCGATTATATGTAGCAAATTATTATTCACTATGTTTTATCATTCATTGTAAGTGAGGCCGAAGCAAAGTAAACAATGCCTTGCTTATCACTGTAATATTTATTTAAAATAACAATTGTTTAATTATCAAGTTTCTCATTAAATCATGTGGCGCCATCGATCATTAAACAAACCATTCAAACAATTTGTTGCCAAACGATCTTAGAAATGGCACTATCTAAAGAGACAAGGGCAAAATTACATAATGACTATTCGGTTAGAAGTAAATATTTTAATGAAATACAATAGATTTAAATTTAGAAATAATGTTTTAAAAAAGTTTTATGCCTATTCATATTCGTAGACATTTCTATTTTTAATTTTGGTATTCTTGTTAAGAATGTTTTTTTTCTTATAATTACGATATCATGCGCTTTTTTTAATTTTTTTATTTCTGATATTATTCTTTAAAAAAATAGTTTCTCGCTCCTTACAGTTAAGTTAGCAGTAATTATTATAACACAAAAAGTGTAATGATATTATGTTTTAATGTAAAGTGTCTTCGACGACAAGCCATAAAAATTAGCTTGGTTAGTCCTTTAAAAAAATGTACATGTACTAGTACATAGTATATATATATATATATATATATATTTATATGTGTATAGTGAACAATCAAGAAGTCGTTGATTTTTGGAAATTACAATATACGAGTAATTCTTTACACCAAAATAGATAGTTACTCCAGTAACGAGGTTATTACTTTTTTTTATAACTTAGTTTTCCATTTTTTATAAACCTAATTTTTCGTCCTGTATAACGAAGTAAATAGGATTAAATCCGAATTTGTTTAATAACAAAGATATTTTTTTTTAATATTACTTTACGCCACATAAGAGGTAAATGACAGTAATAAAAATAGTATAATGTAAAAAAAAACTCATAATAATTTGTTTTACATAAAAAATACAGTATTACGTATATAATCCTAATTACTTATTTGTTACAAAAATCATAAAATAGAATTTTTTATTTCCTGAAAAAAAATATTAACTGTTAGTTTCTCAAAAATCTAAACTAATTTTCAATAAGTACTTAATCACATTTCAAAAAATTAATTGACTTCACATTTAAGAGAAAAAAATACTACATGGCTGATATTGTGTAACAGTGATTTATACTAACTTCTCGTTTATATTCACTGGTTCAATGTTTAATTTACTTTTATATTATTTTAAAACAATCTCTTATAATTTTAAAAACATTTATGTTCACATATCATTTAACTTTTAATAATATTTACATTGTTTTCTAAATTTAAATAACTTCTTTTTACAACATTCTCATACAAACATTTAAACAAATGTTAAAACTAGGGACAAATATTACAGTATTAGAAAACATAAATTCATACCTCACTGGGCACAACCCGCGTTGAGGCATTCATTTATTTATTTCACAATTTATATATATATAAAGACGGGCGTATTGCCTTAAGGCAATTTTTTCCTACCGACCCAAACCGTTCAGTTTGAGAAAATTACAAGTATATAGACATATTGAGTCTTACGATTTTAAACAAAGGTTAACCAAAAAAATTAACCTACCGTACTATGGAGAGATGAGAAGGGATAAAAAGGAAAGAAGAAGGATAAAGGAACAGCTCAAATATTAAGATAGTGACATTTCAATCTTGACTTAAATGTAAATAAAGAAAAGGGCGTCTCTAACATTAGTGGGGAGATTATTCCACAATTGAGCAGCTACTACTGTGGAAGAGTACATGATTTAATTTAATCATTAACATAATATGTACTTATGGTGTCCGAAAAATAAACATAAGTTAATACATGTTCACACTTAAATCCACGCATAAATATACATAAATAATAGTAAGAAAAAAAATGTTTATGTTTGCTTCTGGAGGCTTCCAAAAAGAATTTCAATGCTTTTAAAAAGCTTTGTAATCATTTCGGCGAATTAATCATGTCCAATCAGTTTAATATCAGATAGTGAAAAATTCACTTCCCTATTTTCTAAATTCAATGAAGTGCATTTTATGTACACTTGGATTTGTTTATTTCACATAAAACTTTACATTTTTTCTTTTCTTTATGAACAACTTACTGGGCATAACCCGATTACTTTCTTTCAGCATAAAGTTGCTAAGGCTACCAGATTACAGAGAACTCCTTCGGGCAGCTTTTATCGTTCGACAACGAGCAATTTTTCCGTGTACGTGAGCTCCACCAAGGAGACTTATGTCCTCAGATTCGGTGTGCGGTATGTGGTGGGCTAGCTTACCCAGAATCATTAATTGTGTTTATTGAAATATATAAAATTTCACTCAAACTGAAAGTATTTGTTTGATAAACAATAAATGCATCGTTTTAATACAATTGAATTAGAATGCATTTGTAATTCCTCTAAAATATAACCATATCACACGCTTCACATGTAAATACTTATAATTAATCATTGAAAGAAAAACCTTAGACAATGGCTGATGGCTCAAGATCGAAAACAAAAGTCTCAGATGCGGTGTGCAGTATGGGGTGGGCAAGCTAAGTTATGTTTGCTGCGTCTACGGATAAATGTATTATTTTATTTAGGTACATAATGTCTGATAATTTCTACCGGTTGTGGTTGGAAAAAGTAATTAAATGAAAATGCTTTAAGTGTCCTATCTCAAAATGCACGAGATCAAAGCAATTTTTTTTTTATTGCTTCAATTCTATCCGAATTATTTTTAAAGTTTGAATACCAAACGATAGAGGGAAACTCCAAAATACTTCGGGTAAAGAGATTTAAACAGAGTAATATAAATTAGTGGATTTTTAAAGCGTTTTTTTCTAAAAATAAAATCTAATAGCTTTGAAGCATGATTCACAATGTTGTTAACGTGACAGGTCAATCTAATTAATGAATCGAGGATACTTCAATGTAATAATGTAATATTACCTAAACTACACTAACTTTGAAGTTATTTGGATAAAGAAAATTTCTTCTTTATGTTAAAAACTGAAATATGGTAATTTTATTAATTTATCGTATAATGTAAACAAACAGCATGTCCAAACCCTTTTTTTTAAAGTATATGTTTGTCGCTATATTGCCTTTTTAGAAGCGTTCTCCGTCTCTGTTAAATTATCAATGAATCTTAATAAACTGCCTGGAGGTTTAAATCTAGTACTTTAAGTACGGTACCTATTTGGATTATTGGTTAACTGGTGTAAGAGGTACAAATAAGTTCGAATAATATAAGTATGTAAACATTTTTAAAAGTCTAATTTATTTGTATTTCTAAAAATTTTATAGTTTATTGTTGGCAAATAAATAATTTTGAATTTGGTAATGTATCCAAAATAAAACGCGTTTATTGGATTTTAATTCTACATTATTATTTTTAATATGCAAGGGGGTACATTGTGACGCGTTTCGTCTTGTTAGGATATTTTCAAAAAATTTTACGAATTGTAAAAGTATAATTTTCTTATATACTAAAAATAATTGCTGTTTAATGATTGAGAATTTCTATATAAGCCCAGACAAGTAAAGTAATGTAATTAAAAATCAATTAGGGTACCTATACTTATTTTATTAGGGACATTATGGGTATATTAGGGAAAGTCCTTTATTATTTAAAAATATTTGTTATGGTATGACTATGAAATTAATATAATTATGAGGATAGTTTGATGTTAATATGTATTAAAATATTTTTTATAAATGTATTTTTGTTTATTTTTTTTGTTTTTTTCAAAATAACATCTATAAATGAAATCAATATTAACATCAAACTGTTATAATAATTATATCAATTTTATAGTCATACAATTACAAATATTTTTTTATAATAGAAGGTTTTTCCCAATATACCCATAATGTCCCTAATAAAATATACTTAGTAAAACCTAATTGATTTTTAATTACATTACTTTACTTATCTTGGCTTGTATATAAATCCTCAATCATTAAACAGCGATTATTTTTAGTTTATAAGGAAACTATATAATTTTTTTAGTTAGTTTGAAAATGTCCTAACAAGACGAAACGCGTCACAATATACTCTCTTGTATATTAAAAAAAAAGTATAATTAAAATCCAATAAACGTGTTTTATTTTGGATACATTACCAAATTTAATATGGAATTCTACCAATTGTCTGCATACGCAATAAATCAATAAATAATTTACTAGACTTAAGAAAAAAATACTTTGAAAGCGTTTTGTTAATCATTGTTACAGTTATTTTGAGCACTTTTAATGTTTTACTTTGTCTGTCTCACATGCAGCGTACACACAATATTTTTTTTATTATAATTATTGTTGAGAAGTATTATCTATGATTTTAATAATATTTTGAATGATTTTATGTTGATATATTTTCTAATGTTTGTGAACCAAATACGTATTATTTTTTATAAGTAGTATTTCTAGGAGTGTTTAATTGTGTAATAAATTCGGTCAAATCATCCCCAAATAAATAAAAGGTTCAGCTCTTTAACTTTTCAAAATACAACAGCTTTTTCATCATAGTATATTGCCATGGAAGGCAAAAAAGGCAAAATGAGGAGGTTCAATGATATTTTTTTTTATTTGTTAATATAAAAGATTATCAAACCAAGCCAAAAGGAATATTATTTTATTTTTATGTATAGCTACTATTTTTTAAGGATTTGTACTCTCATTTTTTGTAAATATGTAATGTTTAATTGTGTTTTTTCTGTACTGCATGCGTGACGTCACTACTTCTCTTCGGTGAGTTGTCCTGATTAGCAGGTTGGCATCCCAGAAACCAGAAATCTATCAAAACACTCTTTCGAAACATTGCCGTACAACTAAATACTTTAATTCTTACCGCGTATAAAAAACATTTGTTATGTCCAATTTCCCATACCACTGAACTTCTTATTTTTGCAGCCATTTTCCACAAGTTTTAAGTAACTAATTTTTTGAAGTTGTGGAAAAGCGGGATTCGAACCTCGGACCTCTGATCTTTGAATCTAACATGGGACCACAACCTATTTCTTTTTGACTAAGTTATTCTTAGGGTACAAAATTTTAGGGTGTATCACTAATTTCCTGACTCAACAAAGATTTTCAAACGAGTCAAGGCTATGGGTACCTACAGGACATAAGATAATTATTTTTAAACTATGGAAAAAGTGATATATTATATATTTTTCAACAATGTTTTAAGTATGTTCAAATATTTACAGACTGGCTGGATTTCCTCCCGAGGGAGATATTTAGATCTAAATTTGTTGCAACAGAGAGGGAAAATATTTTTGAGAAAAGAATATGGAAGTCTAGGCGTTTACAGAGCTTATGACGTGTCATTGGCTGGTTTAAGTAGCCACTTTACGCGCTGTGTAACATTCACCTTTCTGTCTATGTTTTCCTAGACTTCCATAGTCCCTTCTCAAAAATGTTTTCCTATTCTGTTGCAACAAATTTAGATCTGAATAACTCTCTAGGGAGGAAATCCAGCCAGTCTGCAAATATTAGGACGTACTTAAAACATTCTTGAATTAAAAGGAATGTGGTTCGAATCCCACTCTACCCCAACTCGATTCCCATTTTCTAATAGTGAGTTATTTACAACTCGTTGAAAATGGCCCTCAAAATTAAATTTTTGAACGGGTAAATCATAATAACGCAAATATTTCTTTAAAAAAAAATGAAGCATAAAATTTTGAAAATGGTTTTCAGGCGTTGCCTAGTAGGTAAATTGGTTCAGCCGGATGAATCTTGCCCACATGATAAAGGTTTCAGCTCTTTTCTTTCACAAAAATCAACAGATGGAAGAGTTGAGGCAATGTGGATGTTAAAATATACAGATAATGTTGAATGTTACACAGTGTGTAAAGAGGGCCACTTAAACCAGCCAATGACAGGTTGTAAATGCTTAGACTCTCATATTTCCTCCTCAAAAATGATTTTCCTCTCTGTTGCAAAAAATTTAAATGTATATGTTTCTTTCATTTGTTTTATTTTGTCAAAATATTTTAAGGATTGATGCTGTGAAGTAGAAACTATAGTTATAACATTTTTTTAATTAGACCAATTGTCGTTGTTGGTTATTCGTTCGGCATTCCGCTCTCAGGCGCATGCGCGGCGGCCATCTTGTGTGTTTATGGCGGGAAGCAGAGGGCCGCGCGGCTATTCACCCCAAACCCGTTATTGCGCCTTTTTCAAGGAATTAATGCACCAAGCAAGGTGATATCATTATTACACACACATCGTTGGTGGTAATTCGAAAATCAAACGTATTTACGTTATTAAAATTTTTATTATACCTTCGATATATTTTTTTCACGGCAAATGTGTGTTTGAAAATTATATAAAACATATTTTAATGTTTCGTCATACATACTACTAGGTACGTAAGGCAAACACAGGTAAAGTCGTCGCCAGATAAGAATGCCTACGCTAACATATATTTTATCCTGCGATCACTATGTGAGCGTAGGCATTATTATCTACTGACAACTTTACCTGCGTATTAAAACATTTTTTTTTCACAGTGTGTTAGTATTTAAAATAATAAAAACGCAATTTTTTTTTAAATATAAGAACAGAGATGGTAAAGATGCCACTTCAACAGGCCAATGACAGGTTACAAGACCTGCAAAGGCCTAGATATCCATATTCCTTTTCTTAAATGTTATTTATTTTTGTTGTTTAATAACTCCTTTGCGGTGAAATCCAATATTTGTCTGCAAACCTTTAGACAATCATAAAATATTCTTTCAAAATTGGTTTTTTATTACTAAAAACGAAGAAACAGAATCAAATAAAAAATGATAATGACAAATACCGGTGTCATTATTTATATTAGTTTGTATAATAATTATTTATGTTATGATGATTGTGATAAAATTATAAATAAACTTAACAATGAAACTTCTTGGTTTAGTTTTACTTTTTATTATTTTGACCAACGAGCGCTTTCACCTAAGTAGGCATCTTCAAAACTGGTGGTTAAGTTTATTTATAATTTTATCAAAATCATTAACTATGGAGTTTTATCAAGAAATATAAACAAAAAATATCAATTTTATTTATATTTTAGTTTAAGTCTTTTCAACCGTTAACTCTATTTAGTTAGAAAACAAAGTGTAAGTGTAGTTTACTCTAAAAAATGTAGCTTATTAATAATTGATTCAAGTCCTTAGAATATTTTTCAATTTCAAATTCTAAGAGAATGAATTAAATCTTGATTTTATATTTTTGTATTTGAATTAAGAAGTGTCGGTGCCAGAAAAATTTGATAAATGCGTATTTGAACATAGTTTGTTTGTCACTGTCTTGCAGACGTCTCCCTGATATGCGCAAAAGACAACTGACACAATTGAGGTTTCGCTATCGCGTTTTCTGCACCCTGAAACTGAAACGATTTGTTTTTTTTTAAAAAAGATAAAAGGTTTTCAGATGGTCCTAGTTCCCATAAGAAACAATTTATCAAAAAATCAAAACAATGGAGTTACGACAGTGGTGTCTATAGTGTGTAGCATTTCTCTGCTGTCATAATGCAGGAAGAAAATACTAAAATACGGTTTTGCCTAGAAAAGTAAGACAAATTTTCCTTTGAATACTAAAATCCCTATAATAATTAGATAATACATAGAATCTTATTAAAAAAATATGTTTATGAAAGAATGTTTATAATGGTACAATATATAATAATAAAAATACATAATACTCGTATCTTATTTTACTATCAAGTTATTGTATTTTCCAATAAATAAACAAATTGCTGCTTAATAGGAAATCATTTAAAAAAAAAATATTTATACATTTTATCATATTATATACATTATTTTGTATACTTTTCCTAGTTAACTAAGGTAGATACCCCGTTCCAAGCTAGGCAATTACAATTTAATACATAATAATAATTTACAAGTTAATAGAAAGAGCAGACAAAAAAAAAACTACTATACAAATTGATACATATATATTTATATATATATACATACACACATACATAAACATACACACATACATGTACTCATGCGCATACAGATACACAATTTAATTTATATTTATAGTTTTTTTTAATATATTGTATACTATTATTGTTTTGCCCTTGTTTGTCTTTGCTAAATAGTTTTATGTTCTTTTTGTTCAGTTTCTTGCATTTATGTTTCTTCATATAACTGTTGTAATTGGCTTAGGCCGTATATATATAATAAATAAATAAATAATATAAATGCGAAACTTCATGATTGCCACTTGATTTTCAAAAATTATTCTTTACTGTTAGTCAATTGTTTTTAACATTGATACCTAGAATTATTTTAAAAAAATATTCATTTACCCTCTTGAATTATACTAAGTTAAATTCGTGAATTTTACCCTGTATTCGCGATTTTTCACTGTGGTATTTTTAATGTCCCTGTCGTAGCCTAAACGTATGACAGATCATATTTATTTATTTTTTAAATCTGAAAGACAACTGAGTTAGTGAAAATTGTCAAATAGCGTTACATCATTAGGCGCAAGGGAGAGGGCTGGATTCATAAATATTAAATCGCATCCTAACAAACGATTTTAAATCGCGAAATAGAAAACATAACGTTCTCAAAAAATAGTGGTACTAAAAGAGCTTAATAGTTTTTTTTGGTTCAATTTTTAAGAGGTATTTTTTACAGTTATCACTCTGTTACTATTTCCAGGATTACTATTCTTATTTTATAAATCAAAATGATATGATAGTGTCGTAGAGTTACATTCTCTTTGTTTTCCTCTAAAATAAAACGGCGTAAATGTTTGTTTTTTTTTGTTGTTTTTAAATTAAATAACTTCTGTGTAGGAAAGTAATCTATGATTAATAAATATTTTGAAAAAAAAACATTTAATACGCCATTTAAACCATTTTTTTTGGGTGATTGATACACTTCAGAGCTCTATTTATATGTGTATTAAAAATACGCATATTTTGGTACCATTTGCAAACAATATTCTACTGAGAGCAAGCTGTTCTAACCTTTTTAAAGTTTATCAAACACAAACAAAATTGAATCAGTTTAGTATTATTTTTATGTAAGTACTCGTAAGAAAACTTCAAATTGGAACTAAACAAACAATAGCCATAGAAGATGTTAAATAAAATAGTTTATTTAACATCTTTGTTTTATCATTGGATACCCTGAGTTATACGTGAAATCATTCATAAACATTTCAAAATAAAAATCATTTTGAAACTACAACTAGCGTACTATGACATCATTCCTTGATATTATGCAAATGGTTCGAAATTTAGTGAAATCATTTGATTGATGAAATCGACGACAGGCTAGGTATGTTATAAACATATTTTTTTCAGAAGAGCCTATTATAGACAACTTATTTACTACTTTTATATCTTATGTGAATTATATAAGATGAGAAAGTTATATCTATAATCAGAAGGTTTAAACGATTTTAATTGGCTGTCCAAAAAAGTTGCTGCCCTAAGAGTTGATTTTGCGTTCCTGCACACCAAATTTATGTAATATTTCAAAGAGCCGCAAAAGTCCCTCGCATTTTACTATTTACTTTAAACTGAATAGAATATATATTTGACGTTACGCAAATAATTAGAGGTGGGGATGATATCGTTTTTGATGTAAATACTAAATACATTGGCTAAATACTGAAATTCTGGCCAAAACAACGCCAAGAAAAAGAAACAGCACACAGAATAAATCACCTAGAAAAAAATAATGATTGATTTTTACGTTGGTCATGTTAGAAAAAAAAAACTTTTAGAGGAGGAGGATTTTTTAAATTTTTTATACGCCTCCACTCGTTTGCGAGTGATTTTGAAATCGAGGATTTGAATGTAAATATATTATACGTATCATTTGATTGCAGAATGCAGGCACTTAATAGAAAATACGAGGAAAATGAATTTATGCACCATTTATAAATACATTGAAACACAATGGTTAGTTTCCAACAAAAAGTTTTTTTATTTTTTTAAAAGAAATATTTGCGTAAGAGCCATTTTCAACGAATTGTAAATAACTCAAAATATAAGAAAATGGGAATCGAGTTGGGGTAGAGTAGGATTCGAACCACGAACCTTTGGTCCGTGAGTCCGAGACTAGCCACAGGACCACAACCCGATTTTAAAATGTCAAGAATTTTGCTTGACGCGTTTTATCTTTGATTTTATTCATTTACGTTCATAGGGATTTAGCACATACGATTTGCAAGAATTTTACTTTAAAAAATTATTAAAAACACATGTAGTAAAATTTCTAGTTATAGTTTTAGTACTAGGTAATAGAACAGAAAATAAATTATGAATAAATAAACAAGAAAATTTAGTTTTTATACAACACAACTATCATAAGTTTGCATAAAATGTTCATTTTTTTTTTTTATTGGATCAAAGTCAAGTTAAATAAATATGTATATTTAGTACGAGTCTAGTAACAAATAATCAATATCAATTTGTTCTGAGACTGCCAATATACTTAAATTGAATATGATGTCTCTTTGTCCTGTGATACATTGAAAAGTATTTTATTTTTAGAGAAATAAATGACGACTTTTACTTCAATTTACAAATTTAGAATAGCCAGGGACCAGTTTCATTGTTTTCGCGATATCTTAGAGACTGGTATTTTTATTACAAAATTAAATGTATTAGTGCATATTTTTAGCTTTTTTTCATAAATATTTAAATCCTAGAAGTATTCTATCATTGACCACTCGTATCAAATTTATCATTTAATCCCTTTCAATTAAAAAAAAAAATACTTATACGAAAGCAGAATGGACAAAGAATTAAAAGTAATTGAAATATATTATGGTTTAGAAAATGCATTTTATCAAATCAGGAACATTAAAAAATATATATTCAAACTGTCAGTAGGGTCACAGTGAGTCACATCTTGCTGGAGGGTGTGATTCTATAAAATGCTGCAAACTCCCAGTTGCATTCCACCGGCAACACTACTGACTAGTCCTACTCGTTAGCGTCCACGTCGCGAACCCCGGACAATGGGATCACAATCATAACGGTGTGATCGCAGCAGATAACGAGAGGATGAAAGGCGAGTTTCTGGCGCCTGCAAACCAGAACCAACCAGCTAAGGGAAGGTAACCCCGACAGAAAAATCCACCAGAGAAGGCAACGGGAAACCACTCTGGTCATCTTTTCCCAGGAATTACTATGGCAAATACATACAATAAGCAGTTGTCCTGGCTGCGGAGTAGCGCAGGACCGAGATGCTTTCGCTGTAGTGATCGCCAACGTCGGGGGATCTGACAAGGCACCTCAAGAAGATATTACTTTGGACGAAAACACCAAATCTGATATTATTCTTCTGTTTTTTATTTTAAATACATTTTGTACATTTGTAGTAAATAATTTCGCGCAAAAATACTGTTAAATAATGCTGATAAAGAGTTTAATTGATTTTTATTCTGGGTACTAATATAGACAACGTGACGCTGCAAAACCCGTCGACGCTTTTTAGCGAATTGTAAAATTTATGTATGGTGGGTGCTTTAGTAATTGGACATACTGTAGTAATTGCACACCAAATCTAATGATGAAAAATAAGCTGATGTAAGAATTTATCTCTACCATATAATACACGTTTTTTGTGTTTTTTCTTAAAATGTCCGCATTCATGTCCAATTACTGTAGCAACTCAAATAACTATAGTGCACACCCTAATTGATTTAGGGTAAATGTTGTTTAAATTTGATAGAGTTGCGTTTTGCTGTAATTATGTTACAACAGTGTGTTTTTGTAAAAATATAAAAAAAGTGTGTAATTGTAAAATGAACTATCTCTCTAAACGCGAGCATCCTGCTTCAATAGAAAGGTTGAAACGTTAAACAACAAATTATAACACGTATTTGTAAATAAAAAGGTTAACAAATTGTTTATTTTTTTGTTGATAAAACAATAAAAATAGTAATTATAAAAATATAGACATATATATTAATCGTTTTGAAATTAAAGTTACCCCAAATGATATATCAAATTATATCTATCGTTTTTTTCAACATTTTAAATGTTTTTTAGGCCATTGCCGTGATAGAAAATAAATAAACAAATAGTGAAAATTCCTTACCGATATTCAAAAATATTCTTAATAATAATAGCTGACTTAAAATTATGTTTGGTAATGTATCCAAAATAAAACACTTTTATTGGTTGGAGATGAAAGAATTGAAGGAATATAAATGTTCAAATATGGGCAGAATGGTAAATGTTACACAGTGTGTAAAAAGCCACTTATGACAAAACAATGACAAATCATAATCCCCGTAGATGCCCAGACTTCTATATTACCTTCTCTAAAATGTTCTCCATATCTGTTGTAATCTGTTTATTACTTTTATTGGATTTAATTCTACTTTTGTTTTCTTAAAATATGTGTGACGTCTTCTTTCGTCTTGTTAGGACATTATCAAACTAACTTACATATTTACAAAGTTTCCTTATATACTAACAATAATTGATGTTTAATGATATAGGTGCATAATAAAGTAAATAGTTTATGGGGGTACTTAACAAGTATTGATAATGCTTACATAGACCAAGAAAAGTAACATACCTAATCAAAAATCAATTAGGATTTACTGACATTTTATTAGGTGCATTATGTGTGCATTGAAAAAGCCTTGCATTATTAAAAATATTTGCAGGCGTGCAGCTTTAAAATTAATATAATAATTAGATTTTCATATTGATTTCATTTACAAATGTTTATTTTGAAAAGAAGTTGAAATTTTACATTAGTGTTTTATTAAAGTTACGTATTAAATAAGTTTGATATTTATATTATATAACTTTCATGTATTATGAAAAACACGATGTTACATACAAATATAAGTAAAAAATATTTCGGTATACACATAGACCAAAACTTTAAATGAAAAAACGATATTAGTGAACTAGTTAAACGATTTAGAAAATGTAAATACATATTTATTAGATTGAGGAATATTTTAAAAATCAATAATTTAAAAATAGCTTATTACTCAATTGTACAATCTTTGTTACAATATGGTATTGTAGGGTGGGGTGGTTCATACGCCAATATATTAAACCCTCCAAAAATAGTACAACAATTAATTATAAAAGTAATTCTAAAGAAACCTTCAACATTCAATACGAAAAGTCTATTTAAAATATTTAAGGTTCATACAGGAGACACACTTTATAAAATAAATTATATTATACAAATATATAAAAAATTAAAAATAAAAGAATTTGAAATGAATAAGTCACTCAGATACCAACATAATATTAAAATTCCTAAATTCCACACAAGTCATGGTTAAAATAGCTTTGTTTTCAAAGGTTTAAAAAATTATAATAATCTTCCCAATGAACTAAAAACTGTCAAAAATAATATATCAATAAATAAATTTAAAGGAAACCTAAAGAAATTTTTTGAACACGTGTAAAAACTACATTAAATTTTGATGAGTATGAATGTATTATTGTTTTTTGTTTTTTCTTTATATATCCTATGTTTTTTTTTTTCATGTACTTGCATTAAAAATTATATAAACTCTTATAATAAACAATAAACAACTATAAAATGTAAGTCACTCTCCAAGATCAAGAGTCAGTCTCTTTTTTGAAGAGTTACAGTGATAAAATTTACTAGATGTGTAAAAGTAGGTATGTATAGAATTTTAAAAAAACATGTACCTTTTATGAAATTTATTAATAAAAATGAACAAATAAATAAGTTAAAATTATGTGTTAATATAACTTCCTGAGATGAGTTGAAATCGGTTTGTATAATTTAATAATTCGTTGTGTAATAAGAAAATATATGCCATTTCTTTATTATATTGAAGTGAATGGACCGGCAAATATTTTTTCTTGAATCTCTGCTAGACACATATTGCGTCATCTACTTTATTGTAGACTCGTGACACAAGGAGTAAATCGTTTTACTTGGTGATTTTTGCATATTTTAGTTGTAAGTGCGAATCAACGTGATTTATACCAATGTTACTCGAGGATTACCTGTGTTTTTGTTTATACATGTTAAAATTTGTGTAACTGTAACTTTTTACGTAAACATCAATAGTACATATACATTTGATACAGCGGAGTCTTAACTCAAAAAGCCGAATTTAAAAAAAAACCCAAAAACTCAATAAAACATTATCTTAAAATGAGGATGTTCAGTGTCTTTTTTTATTTTTTTTTGTTAACAGACTGTAAAACTAAGCCAAAAATAAATATTTACATTTTTTACGCAAACAAACAAACAAACCATCACGCCGTTTCCCCGGGTAGGAAGAGAGGATAGAACGCCATATCACAGGCCAGAATATTAAAATAATTAAGTTAATAAGTCATAATATGTATAGTCTTATATTCAGAACAATAAATATGATAGCCTTTCGTCCAGAAAAATTGCTATGTCCAGGGCCCATATGCATGGCTGCAAAAATATATAACAAACAACAACAAACCATCACGCCGTTTCACCGTAGGGATAGGAAGAGAGGATAGAACGCCATATCACTCTGTCTTTGGATACAGACTTCGCTTCCTCTACATTCATACATCTTCTCAAGCACGCACGCCGATTATTTCTACTTTTGACATGTCCATCTTCAAGTATTTGATGGACTTGATCGTGCCATGTCTTTCTCGGCCTTCCTCGTTTTCTGCATCCATCAAAATTAGCTTCGTAGATCCTTTTAGCCGTTCTTTCGTTGTCCCTTCGTTCTTCATGTCCAAGCCAACGCAGCACCCCTGTCTTGATTCTGTCGATAATGCATATCTCAGCCTTACACAGTTCACGGATCTCGACATTTGTGCACCTATCATGCATCGTTTTGCATACCGCGCTTCTTGCTAGCAGCAAAGAAGACCTGCAATTCTTGGTAACAAAAGTCTACGATGTATGCAAGAAAAGTGATTTGCTTATGAATATTGATATTTTTTATATATTGTATTATCAGCGTTATGATTTTTTAAAGTTTACTTTTTCTGAAATAACTCCGTGTGTGGCGTCAGAGGTTGTTCTTATATAATTGGTTGGTTTATATGAACCAGTGACGTTGAATAAAGTAGTGCGTTTTTACTATTTTTTTCGTACATTTTCAAGAAACTTTGCCCTACAATTTAATGCTCTAATTTTTTACCGCGCGCAAGAAGTCATTTTTTTGTATCCAATCTCGTAGGGGTGAAGTTCCTCATTCTGTATTTTAATGGAGTTTTTTTTGTTTTTTTTTCACTCTTTAAAGCAATGCGGATGCATCAGATATATTTAAATCTCAGTTGTCATTTAAAAAATGTTAAAATGTAACATTGTTTGAGAATCGCGGCGCTGAAATAAATGTGTTCTAACTGCCATCGTGCGGGTAAATCGTGTAACTTAAATTATGTAATTTTACAGCAAATGAAGGTTTTTAACAATGTACTTTGTATCGCAACTCCATGTCCGCTCCATCTTATATATTTTTTATTTAATTTAAATACATTAAAATGTTACATTTCTGCACATGAGTTGGAGCATATAGTGTCCACGAAGAGCCTCCGGGCATCTCTGGCTGCCAGCTTCCGTGCATCCTCGCAAGTATATATAATATGCTTAACATAAGATTTTTTTAGAATAATTCTATTTTATCGGATGTGTGACATATGCATACAAACATATAAAGGTGTTAGTGACTATACCGGTGAAAGTTAGTTCCGGCTGATCTTTATTTCTCATGTAGAGTATTGAGGTCGTTGGATACATGTGAATGTATTCTTCACACTCATACGAGAAAACGAAATGGAAAATCTTTTTCGAATGCACGACAATCTCGATGAAAATTTATCAAGTACATTTAAATGCCTTTGATATATTATCAATTTAAATAAATGCATAGCCAAATACATACTACATATAAAGAAAATGTGGATCTATGTATTCTGTTTTGTACCACCGACTGATATGAAATATTTAGTATTAGTTTACGTCATTGATATATTGTTTTAGTATTAAACTGCCTTTTTGGTTTTTGCCTGCAATTGCCCTTAGTAGTTTCATCTCTGACGTTCTGAGCAGTTATTTCGTTTTTCTATTTCGTTTTTGTACTTGGTTTTTCATGTCTTTCTTTTCTCTCTATCTATTCTCGCCTCTATTGTATACATCTTGATTGGTGTGACACACGTTTTGTATTTCCAAATCATGTTTCCAATACTCATGTGTTACGACATACGACATTTCTTAGGCATCCAGATGTTTACTAACCGAGATGGATATGTTCTCATCATCACTATGACTGTATCGTGTGCGTGGCATGTAATGTTAATGACCTTATCTCCCTTAGTAGATTCACCACTTTTTTCATTTTTATAAGCGTTTTTTAAAAATATATTTATTCTGCTTGTGTAAGAAAGGGTTTTTGGCAAGTACATTGTTGTGCTATATTTAGTTATAAAGGTACTAAACTTGCTTTGTTTCTTTGTTGTTCTCAATATGGGTTTTTTTATATGTTAATATTATTTATGTCCTGAATTGAGTTATTGTAACTCCTAGGAATGTAATTCAATGTATTATACCTGTAAAATACTTTGTATTATATGATTTAAAATTTTTTTTTTTTTTTAAACTACCCTTTTTTAAAAATAATTAATTCGAATGAAGTTTAAACTAAGTTGGCAAATAATATTTGTACAAAAAAACCTGAGTATCAGTTTGATTTAATGCTATTTATTATCAATTTTTGATAAACTTTTATTATATGTCGCAAACTCTGTATACGAGAAGTAAACTATAGTATCTCCAAAAACTAAACTTTTCAGGAAAAATAAATTTGTGAATTTTCTCAATTTTAACATAATTTATTTTTTAATGAGAGGCTTGAAAGTCAATTTGTTTAAAAAATATATCAATTCGCACAGTAAAAATATTTAAAAAAATCTTAAAGAGTAAAAAATAATTTTTAATTCAAATTTATTATATTACAAAAGCATAAAATGTTCAATTACCTTACCAAAAAGTTAAAGTGAAAGAGAAGCAACGAATAAGGCTTATTTTTTATTTTAAATACTTTATACAAGTTCTGCTTTCTTACACATTAAAAAAAATATTTAAATTGTTGTATATAAATATTGTACATTGGCGGGCTTACTTCCAAATGGTAATTTCTTCAGGCGTGAATTACATAGATACTGTAGAAACATCGATAGTGGATGGGAGATGATTCCATAGTCGAGCCGCATGGACACTAAATGAGTTAGAAAAGAAGGTTTCGTGTTTTGAGAACACAAATAAAGAAGTAAACAATAAGCGATAAACGGCGAATTTTTAAAGGTGTTTTTATCAGATGATTAAAATTACATCATTACCTAATTAATTTGTGAGACATCTCTCACAAATGTAATACAAAAATATTTTTTGTAATTTAATTTGTTATTAGAAGTATAAACAACGAATATCAATTAATCAATTTAATACGAGTATCACCTCCTTTTTTAACTTAAAAAAAAACGTAAATAAAATGTTTGTGTTTGCAGTTTATCATATTGCTATGGTATATCCATTAATATATCTAAAACATATTTTTACTATGTTTCTGATTTTATACAATATTTGTAGTGATATATAAATGTGTTAATTAGTTGTTTGTCCCAACTCAACACAGGGATTTGATTCCATGGAGTAGGGACTTATGTCTCAAAAAAATTATAATAAGCTGTAAGCTAATAAATAATTCAAAAATAAATTTATTCATGAATGCATCCAAATATGCTTTTCTGTATAAGGGTGAAATTGTAGTACATATTCGCATGAAGAGCGACTTTACACCCCTAAATGGTTTCTGTCTCGACTACGCGTTGATATTGACAATTTTTTTTCTAAAATATGTTTGCAAATTATTCATGAATGTTGGACTATTTTCGAATTCTTGTGATCATTAAAATCAAATGTTTAAATTTTCATTCTACAAATTATTTAAGTTCCAGTACACAACGAATTTAAATGAAAAAAATATTTAAAAAAAACATTTTAGCAATTATAACAATAATATTCATGGTTTATTTACAAATACACATAACTTTTTAAAAATCTATTAAATGCTTTTGATAATGGATTCCTCTGCCTAACTAGGTACTACTGGTTTTCAGGCAAACATTTTAATGCGCAGATCGAAATGAACAAAACATTACAACCTACATGTTAATTTGTTACACAGTAATACAATATAATTCATTTACGCATGCTTTACTATTCACAAAAAATATTAAATTATTTGATTCAAATTGTAAATGTTGCATCTGAGAAAAGAAGAGCTTTTAAAAACATATACCTAGTTAAACATAAAAATTGTCCAACAAATAGACAAATTTGAACTCTAAAAATTGCACATCTGATTTTATGGAGTTTTTTTTTGTGTCCAAGTGGATAAAAGATACAGGTCTTTGTGTGAAATATAACCAGATAAAAAGGTAAAAATCCCGAATAAGAAAATTGAGTGAAGTAAGTATAAATAAGTCCGTCTCGTTGTTTAGTGGTTGGCGTGTTCACTCATCATTCTCAAAGTCCTGGATAAGATTCCAGGCAGGGTAGACGTCAAATGTTGATTTGATCGGTTGTTTAAACTGCAATTTCGTTGTTCCTGGACTGATTACCTTACCTTCATGTTACAGATGATCGAAATACGTTGCACTTGGTTTACAAATGCAACGCTCTATGCATCACTGGGTGCAAAAAAAAAATATGATGACGGTGATAAGGTGACGGGTCTAGTAATATTAAATACCTTATAGGTTATCTATGTATGTATGTCTAGTTATCTGTTATTGTTCCCTAGCAAAATAAATAAATAAATTATGTTTTCAAAATATTAAAACAGACATAAAGAACATTTGACAGAAAGGAATATGGAAGTCAAGGCATCCACAGGGCTTATGACCTGTCATTGGCTGGTTTATGTGCCCACTTTACACACTGTAACATTCACTATTCTGCCAATATTTGAACATCTATATTCCTTCGACTCTTCCATCTGTTGACGTTTTTGATGTTAAAGAGCTAAAACCTTTATTGTTCCGTGTGAGATTCATCTGAATTAATTATTTCACCTACATACTAGGCAACACCTGAAAATAATTTTCAATTTTTTTAATTCTTCTTGGTCCAGGTGAATACATCAATAATGTTTTGAGTTTATCCGAATTTTTCTTTTTCTAGACTTCTTTATTCCCTTCTGTAAAATGTTCGTCATGTTTGTTGTAATATGTTGATATTAACAGCTCCCTGGGAGGTTGAATCCAGTCCTTATCTACAATAATTTGGACAAACTCAAAACATTGTTAATTATATTATGTTAAAAAAGTACCCATTTGCTTGAGGTGGGCTCCGTAGCGTAATGGCTAAGATGGTTTACTCACACAAGGTTCTGGGTTTAATTCTCGGTGAGAACACGAAAAACGAAATGTGATTTTTTCAAGCCTGGATGTTCTGTGCTGTAATTTGCCACTGAAATTGGGCCTTCTGGATTGATGATTGAACACTAGTTGGTATAAAATAATTACAAAAAATTTAAAGTACGAGTTTTCAGGCGTTGCTTTGTAATTATGTATGTACTCGTATGTTCATTATTATATATTGTACCTATTACATTATTTTTCTATAACTTTTTTCTTTTCTTATTCTTTAAATATAAATTCATCTTGTTTCTATTTACTTAATTTTTATTACTGTATATAAATAAATGTATTTTTATTTTATTGACAACTTCTAAGTGCCTAACATTTCTTAATTGTTAAATTGCTTTTATTTTGATACCGATAATGTACTTAATCAATAGCTTACACCACTGTGGAAAATTTATATCGACTGTTTTCACAATTTTCAGGTATATATATTCTTATTTTTTGTGTACAATATATGTAAAAACTGTTGTTTTTTTCCCAAATAAAAAAATAAAGTTATATTAATAAAATAATAAAGTCATATTAATAAAATAATAATTGTAAAGAAAATGATTCAGCCTGTTGAATCTTACCTTCATTATTAAAGCTCTTTTGTTTTTATTAATTAATATTAAATAACATAATATTAAAATTCCTAAATTCCACACAAGTCATGGTCGAAATAGCTTTTTCTTTAAAGATGTAAAAAATTATAATAATCTTTAGAATGAACTAATAAGTATTTAAAATAATATATCGATAAATAAATTTAATGTAAATCTAAAGAAATTTTTTGAACACGTGTAAAAACTAAATTAAATTTTAATTAGTATGAATGTATTATTGTTTTATGATTTATCTTTATATATCCTATGTTTTTACTTTTTTTTTCATGTACTCGTATTTAAAATTATATAAACTCTAATAAATAAACAACTACAACAGTGAAAGTCACTCTCCAAGCACAAGAGTTAGTCTCTTTTTTTTAGAGTTACAGTGATAACTATTACTAGATGTGTAAAAGTAGATATGTTTATAATTTTTTTAAAACATGTACCTTTCATGAAGTTTTTTAATAATAAAAAAAAACAGTACATGTTTTGTTATTCTAATTCAAACCTACTTTTATACATCTAGTAAATATTATAACTGTAACTCTCCAATAAAAGAGTTAGTCTCTTTTGCTTGGGGAATGACTTACACTGTTACATTTATTAGAATTTTTTTTTTTTTTTAAATACGAGTACTTGAGAAAAAAACTTATAGGATATAAAAAGAAAAATACATTAATGCTAATTAAAACAGAATGTAGTTTTTTCGCGGGTTCAATAATTTTCTTTAAATTTACTTTGAATTTATTTATTAATATATCAGTTTTAATATTTTTTAGTTTATTAGGGAGATTATTGTAATTTTTGATCCATTTAAAGACGAAGCTATTTTGACTATGACTTGTGTGGAATATAGGGATTTTAATATTATTGTGGTATTTGAGTGACTTATTCATCTCAAATTCTTTAATTTTTTTTCTTTATAAATTTGAATAATGGAATTTATTTTATAAATAGTGTCTACTGGATGAATTTAAAATAATTTATTTATAATTTCCGTATTAAATATTGAAGGTTTTTTTTAAATTACTTTAATAACTAATCTTTGTACTATTTTAAGAGGGTTTAATATATTGGCATATGCACCACTCATCCAACAATACCATATTGTAACATATATTGTACAGTTGAGTAATAAGCTGTTTTAGTTTTTTTCACAGAAGTTACCACAAAGAAGAATGGTGAATGTTACAGTGTGAAGAGTGGTCACTTAAACCATGAATATATATAGATTATTTCTTCTAAAGTTATTTTATTTTAATAAGGAAAATGAGTAATTACCATTCTTGGACTTAAATGGGATTCCCATGTCAAGGATATCTACCGACACACAAAGATACTTCCTTTCAAGATAATGCCACTGCATGACATAACCAATACTATTTTAAATATCATAAACTTTTCTACTCACTCAAATTTAAAATACACATTTGGTCATGATATTCACAATTACAATACGCGTTACTCAGGGAATCTTCATTTGTCTAAGTTTCGCTCAACAAAGTTTAGCAGTAGGTCCTTGGAAAATATTGGCCATTTTGAATATAATAAACTGCCCGATGAGCTAAAACACGAAAAATTAAATAAAAAATCCAGAAGTGTCACAATTAAAAAATATTTTTTCAATGTTTTTGATATTGTTAATTATTAATGTAGTTTCAATAAGATGGTGTTTTATGTTTCTTTTACAATAATGTTTTCTTTCTATTTCGGGTGTATTAATATGTATGATATTATGTATTGTTAAAAAATGTTTTGTCTTGGGTACGGTCCCAAATGAGTTTCTTTAATAACTCCTAGAAGTATAATACGTACTTTTTGTATTATGTTTTATTTATAATAAAAATTAAAATAAATTGAATTAGAAAATCATTACAAAAATAAATTACAAATTTAAATACATGATTCAAATTTTGCAGGACCACCGCATCATTAAATCATTTATCTGTATTATATTTTGATACGTATGAATTTCCATTACACGTTTTGTAAATTGATATGAGTAATAATATAATTATATCTATCTACGTATTGATTGAGCATATAAGAGTCCCGACTTAACACGGTACTTTCTAATAAGTCGAGACATAAAAATAATCATTGTTCTTCCATGGAATTGTGTATTGCGTTTCAAGAAACAAATATAAATAATTATTTACCATCCAATGACAGGTTACAAGCCCTGTAAATGCGTAGACTTCCATATTCCCTTCTCAATTTTTTTCCCTGTCTGTTACAAAAAATTTCAATCTCAAAATATTAATTTATTGAAAATAAAAACTTTTTCATCTAAATAACTATTATGTTATTTACTTTTGATTTATGCTGAATAATATCAAACTAATGCTGTGCAAATTGAATCAAGTTATGGCGACAACAGCGATAAAGCTGCGCGTCGTGGCGCGGCGTGGCATCGATCGACGCCTTCCCACGGTGCACGGCGGCGAGCGTCGTGACGCACGTCGCATCAATTTTGTAAATTATAGCATAAATCATATTGCTAATAAATTCATTTAATAATAATTCATGTTTCCAAACAACTTATAAATTAAAAATACTAATTACGCCTAAACTTGTTCATATAATGAATTTATTAACAGTTTACTGTATTTTTCTCCAAGTGCGGGTGGATAGTGATTATAATTACGTATGTATATGCTATATATATATGCATAAATGTGTATGAATAAATATGTATGAGTGTATGTATATGTATTATGTATACATTGAATACGTTTGTTTGTTAATGCATTATAAGTTGCACTTGTGATGTATTTATTACACAACACGAATTATCTAGCGAGTGTGGGGCAAGTTTACAGACATTAGTGATTCTTAATTATGTCACTATATCTATGTCTGTATTTTTTTATTTTTTTTAAATTATCTACATGTATGCGTACTAGGACCCTATATACGAGCAATACGAGCATGTAGTATAAGTGCTGGAATTTACCCACTGAGAGAATTTACTCGATGAGTATTTCAATAGAAATGGAGAATTTCCACATATTCAAAACATTGTTGAATAAACTAATCGTAAAAGTATGAATAATTCGGAATTTTAAGGCATTTTTCAGCTAGTTGAATATTATGTGAAAACAAGTTTTGTCAGTTTTTTCCAAATTTCAAAATGTGCACCAAAAGTAAAACAAAATGGTAAAGGTTATATCGTCATTCGAAAGAAAATTTTCTTCTCTACAAAATATTGTTTTTTTTTTTATGTTACGCATATTATTTTATTTGATTACAAGCCTTCAAAATGGAATGCAAAGTAGACGAAAGTGAGTTACTGTTTTTTTTGTTATGTCCTCTTGTTCTGGAAAATGGACAAAACTTATGTTAGCACCGAATACTACGGAAAATGTGTGTTTTTACTTTTTTAATATTTTTTTTAATTTTATTTTTTATTTATTAAAAGCATACAAAAAATTATATATATATGATCAAGTCCTGCTGAAGTGCATAAAATGCAGTTCGTCAGCAGGTGCTTATAGTTAAGTTCTAATATATATACATAATCTTATCTCTTAAATTCTATAAACATATAAAAACTCTTATTACTTTGGAAAAAAATAAAAATATGTGCATCGAAAATAATAAATTATTCAAATAAAAAAGAACTTATATAAAAAAACATGTTCTAAAAGCCAGATTCTCAGCAGACGTCTTTCTCTTGAGCCAGATAAGTTTTTTGACCTTTTAAATTTGATGGGAGCATATTATACATTTTTGGTATATTGTACTCTAGTGTTCTTATACAATTATGTTTTTGTTTTCAGCGGGTGACGGTCGAGTGCATATCCAGAAAAGTAAATGAAAAATCGATGCTTTCAATGCCTCCATTGTATATACGTATAAGGCTTCACATTATGCTAGAAAATATTTCAAGGTAATTTACCTCTAAATCATCTATTCCTTGAATTATACTTGAAATATAATTTTTTATTATTTACAACACTATTTCATTTTTACACCAGAACTTGTATGACAATGGGAAGTTAAAATTTATCTTAAATTTGACCTGCAAAACAAAGTTAAATTTGCTTTATGATTAATATAATATTTTGTGGGTATTCTGCAAAAAAGCACTAAGTCAAAATTACCACTTCTGAGATAATTGAAGTTGAAAGTTTGTAACGAAATAACTTTTTTTTATCCTAAACATTAGTAAGCCAACTTGAAAAAATGGTAAATTGATCTATTTACTACATTAGATTTAATATTTCTCCCAATATTCTTGTATCGTGCAGAAACATGGACAATTAAAGCACGTGAGCAGCAGAGAATAGATGTCTTCGAGATGTGGTGTTAGCGTCGAATGCTGAGAATACCAAGAACAGCCAGAAAAACAAATGTCTCTATACTGGAAAAACTCAACATAAAAGTTCGCCTATCGGCCATATGCTGCAGTTTTTCGGTCACATAGCTAGACGTGACCCAGAAAATCTAGACAAAATAATAATCACGGGCAGTGTGCCAGGACAAAGAAGCAGAGGCAGAGCTGCAGCTCGATGGATCGACCAGGTGAAAACAACCTCACGGGCGACCCTACATGGAGCTGTGGAGAATGCGCAGAGCCGTGAAAAGTGTAGCGCTTTGTCAATGGAATAGCTGATGAGAGTACCAATGATCACGACCCAGAACTGAGGAACGACACAGAAGAAGAAGAATTAAATAGTTTAATAAATAATAACTGAACTTTCAGAACATTTTTTTCAAAATATTAGTGGATTGACACGACTTGTGCATTTTCGCTGATACATAATACCACAGTAATGAATTCAAATTGAAGTAACATAGTACATACTATTGTCACTTTGTGAGAAATCTTTTTTTTTCTTTAATTAAAAAAGTTATGTAATCCTTTTTTCTAATGTGCAGTACCTATTACATAAGGTAAAATAATAATTAATTAGTAAAAAAAGAAAAGAAAGAAAATAATAATTGCCACGTTTGCCCCTGAGTGAAGCATGTAGAAATTACTTACTAGACATCGCCAGGATATAATGTCGACGACCAACAATCTCACCTTTTCTTAGTCAGTACTGCTCCATAAGCTCCGCTGAATACATCCGAAACATTGTTATTGATGGCCCACCAGTAGGGCGTCCCTTGACCCTTGGTGCTTTTTCCCTGAACGGATTTATGTTATATTGACTTGTAATAGAAAATATCTCGACTTTTAGTGTAAGACTTAGTGCGTTTTTGCAGATTGTAGAGTATTTTTCAACAGTATAACCTCATCATTAAGTCAAAACAGAAAAATTTTGACTTAGTGCTTTTTCGCAGAATACCCACGATTTACACATTTTTTTTTTTAAACATGTTTGATTACAGATTACCGACGAAGATACATGAATTTTCCATACAAATATACACATTTTCGTACATAAATACTGATGTGACTTCATACCATCTCGACATGTACCGATAAAGATAGCGCTTGTAGTCGCGGCCCAGGAACAGTCTGTGTCCGGGCGAAATAATAATACAGTGTAATGTAGAACCAGAATCCTGGACAAACGCTGACGACTTGATGGCTACTATCAGGTAAAAATCATGAAAGAGGACATCGAGAGAAGAAAAGTCCGCCTCGTTATGTTGTGGCTGGTGCGTTCACTTACCATTTTCGAGATCTTGGGTTCGATTCACAGGAGAGTCGACATGAAATATTTATTTTTAAGGTAATTTTACACTGCAGTATTTCTTGCCTTGGACTGGCATCTGATGCTTAACATTCTCTGACGAGAGTTTCAAATACCTGAGAGCATATTATGTTACAGAAAATGGCAGCTTTCAAAAATAACTGGGAGTGCGGTTAGGAGTAGCAGGTGCCACATTCAACAGTATGAAAGCTGTCCGGAGATCAAATATTTACTCATTGAAAATCAAATGCCGCCTATATAACGCTTGAATAACACCTATCCTCCTCTACGGATGCGAATCGTGGCACCTCAATAGGGCCCATAACAGCAAAATTCTGAGTTTTGACAATAGGTGGTGTCTCAGAAGAATCTTGGGTGAACGGTGATTAGACTTTGTGAGTAATGAAGTAATAAGAGAACGGACGCAGCAAACTCCGGTGACAATTGTCGTCAAGCGGAGACGAAACAGCTGGCTAGGCTATATACTGCAGATGCCTCCTTAACCACGCTTGCCTACTTTACAAGGCACCCGGTTCTCGACGCCCTGGACGTCCACTGCTGACTGTTCGTCGGCAGTTTATGTCAGAGCTTCGGCTCGAGAACTTGACTTGGGAAGACGCAAAGGAGTTGGCAGCCGATAGAGATGCATGGAGGCGCTTTGTGGATAACATATGCTCCAAATAGGAAGCGGACATGGGATGATGTTAAAGGCGTTGCCTTGTAGGTTAAATATTTCAGGCAGATGAAACTCACCCACATCAATAAAGGTTTCAGCTCTTTAACTTCACAAAAGTCATATACAGAAATATTTTTATTAATAACCTTAAAAAATATATTTACCCGAATTTCTTTAGCAACCTAAGCATTAAAAACAACGATAAGAAGATATCAAAACGTTAAATGTAAATTCGTAATAATTAATTATAAAGTATATTATAGTGAAAAAAGTAGGTGCACAATCCATATTATAAAATTTATTGTATTTCTGTTTGTAAATTAAAGGTAGGAACTTATTTTCATTTATAGATAGAAACGCTACACACCTACTTTAATTGTTTTAAAGGCTCTCTAGGTAGGTTTACCTACCTCCATCTTAAAGTTCACAATTTCGTCGCTCGTGTTGAGAGTTTATAATTTTGTAAAAAGCTAACCCAGGACTGCCTTGTATTTTGGCTGAGAATCTCTTCATTTTGCTTAAAAATCTCACGTTGTAGCTATGATGATAAAAATATTTTTGTGCATACGTTATTTTATATGGAAGAAAATCCAGTGGAATTCAGCATGTACTACCTACCTAAATGTATTTATAATATGCATCTGTAAGATATTGAAATATGTGTCCACTAATAATAATGTAGGTACACATATCTTTGTTTCTAGCAGATCACAAGAGCAACCAAATTGATCTTCGCAATTTTATTAAACCAGTTTTAGAGCGATAAAAACGATCGAGAGGGACAACAAACGAAGCTGAAAAGGCGTGCTTGCGTTTCATATTACAATAATTATGAACTATATACTATGAATGAGTGTCTAAGTTGAATTATCATTTACATTATTTTATCAATACGTTTATCTCATCGGGCCGAAACGGTTCGAGTTTGAATCAAATGCTCATCAACATGATAACGAAGGAAAACTTTCTGAAATGACCTCAATGTGAAACGTTTTCAATTGTGACAACTTCATTCATGTCAAGGTCGCCATTTTGAGTCGGGAAGTTCCGCGGCGGCCGGTGGCGGCGCCACCTATCGAGGCAGTTGGCGGGAGCGTAGCCCAGTGCGGTGGATGACAGTCAAAACAAGCCACGGGGTAAAAAGAAAAAAGAATCAGCGCGTCTAAAGTTTGTAAACGAAATTATGAAAACTACCCTTTATTTATTTGGTGTTTTCATGCCTGGTTGGGCTTTAATTTAATGACGGAGGGATCGAGCGCTGCGTTGGATTTTTTTCACTCGACTTCCGTTGGCATTTCGTTTTGGCAAACGGAGTCAATGTAAAAATAATCAACTGATGGTAAGCCACGTTTACTTAACGCGGGTTTGAGTTAAAACCCCCGTCTAAGACAAGAATTTCTCGAGTATTTTCTCTATGTGCAGTTTGTCTTACTTTCCTTCACGAGTAGAGAACGACGCTATGTTCTCTTTGTCACGCTTCTCAGACCACTCGCACTCGACCATTGACCATTTAACGGAATAATATGATATTATTATAAAGCTTAGTTTACCACCATTTTATATGCTCATGTTTCAATAGCTCAACTGTTTTTAAAGCATATTTCAGGATCATTAGAATTTCGAATTATGATCAGAAATACCTATTCTAAGTTGACAAAAGTTTGAGTCAAATACTTCTTGAATTCAATACAAAACTCTAGGTTTTTAACTTTTTGTCATCAATCACAGCGCATATTGATAGTTTTTTTGTTACATAAAAGTAAGACAATCAGTCTTACGCTTCAAGCGCTCTACAGGGGCTATGAAATATTCAAACACATTTAAAAATAAATATTTCATGTCAATTATGTCGAAAATCGAACCCGTGACCTCTTGCATGGTAGGCTAATGTGCTAACTTCCATCATAAGGCGGATAAAGTTTTCAACCAAATTCTTAGTTTATAATTGATTTATTTTAATGGCTTACGCCTTTAACAAAGTATAAAATAATAATAAAAAAAATTAAAAAAAGAAAATAAAGAATTACACAAGAAAATTAAACAAGAAATTAAGGCATAGGTAATTAAATTTCATAAAATACTTTCTCCTATTGAAGAAAACATTTTTTTTCGAAATTAAGAAATATTTGCGTTTTTTATGGTTTTCCGAAATATTTCAATTTTGTGACTATTTTCAATGAGTAGTAAATAACCGACTATTAGAAAATGGGAATCAAGTTGGGGTGCAGGGGGTTCGAACTTGGGACATCTGATCCGCGAGTCCGTAACACTACCCACGGGACCACAACACAACTGACTTTATGTGTTAACGTCCCGTCCATTTATATTGTGTAGTTTTTTTTGTAAACATTAGGGGTTAAGAAAAACCTCTAGCATTAGTAAAAAATCTTATCGAAATCAAATACCTATAACTTTTATAGGTAGATATAATAAACACATAAATATATCCAGTATCTGGTAGATAAACAATAATTGTTGTCGGTTATGTCGTCGTATTTTTCTTAGAATTCCATAATATTTTATTGATTACGTTGAATTTAGTAGTTAAGTCACTCCAATGAGGATGTTCAGTGTTTTTTAATGTTTTTATATATATCGTATTACAAGCGCTTTAATTTTTCAAAGTTTTGTATTTCTGAAATTATTCCGCATGCGACAGAGGTTCTATTCTATTTATTTTCTGTCATTTCTAGCGATTGGTCCGTTAACGTTAAGTTAACCGGATACTTTTCACAGCTCTCTTATAATTAGTTGATTCATATGAACTTGTGACGTCGTTCAAAGTAGTTCATTTTGATTAAAATATTGTATTTTTTTTCGTACATTTTCAAGATACTCTACTATTCAATTGAATGTCCTAATTTCCCGTAGGCCTAAAGGCCCTCATTTGTAATAATTATAAAATATTACCGCTGGTATGTTTTTAAGAGAGATAAAAACCTTTGACTGATGTTAATTTTGAAAACTTGTCTCTAAAGATTTGGAATGATAGAATGTGTATCGTCGGCATACTGGTAAAACCCTCCAAATGCATTATTGATAATGCTGACAAAAATCACTTTAAATGTTAGACTCAACAAAAAGTTTTTCAACATATTTTAAACGTGATACTTACACATAAAACCATTTTGGTTCTTTTAAATTGTTTTAATGGATGAGGATGAGATTAGAAATAAAGTGTCTTTTAAATAAAATAAATTGTATTCACCAGAAAACATTTTTGAAAAACTGATTGTTTATAGGTACATGGAATACAACTTGGAAACTAAACTAATAGGATTTTACCGGTTGATAAAGTTCGAAAAACGACATAACTGCAGTTATAACTTGAATTAAAATAAAATACTTTGATGGTAATTAATACCTCAGGTGTATCTGGAAAGTATGTTTACTAAGAATGGAATGACTAAAAAATATATTGAAAAGAGAGTAAGTGCCGGGAACAGACTGAACGGTGCACATAAATCAACCTTGACCAATAAATGTTTGTCGAAGGTGGCAAAATTATAAATTCATAATAGAGTCGTGCCATGTCTTTCTCGGTATTCTTCGTTTTCTGCATTTATTCACATTCGAATCGTAGATATGTTTTCTAGAATTTATATAAAACTAAATATTATCTTAAGTGTAGGTACATTTAAAAATAAGTTGAAAGAGATACAATACGCCATATTTCAATGGAACAGAGTGGAACAAATTATTGAAACATGTGTTGGCGGTGTACTGTAAGGGAGGATTATATTAAAAAAAAAAACATTTATTGTTTTATTACAATGTACAGGGTCTAACTAAGGGGACTAATAAGGTGAGTTTTTGAATTTTATCTGCCGATTTATTGAAATTCTATCCCTATTATTTTTTAAATCTAAATCTAAAATCTCTAATCTATCTAACTTTGCACCTTTATGTCCTATATATAAAAATTTCATGTCTTTTGATTTGTCAAAACAATGTTTTAACTCAATTAAATTATAAATTTAACTTAGATATAAAATTACAATGGAATTCCTTAAAGAATTGTCAATAAATAATTTAAATCAAATAAGTAATATTTAACTTTCCGCACCTAATTGTGCATAGGGCACTGCATTGGTACACCAATCGGAGTGTATCTTGATCATTTTTTTACTTATGCTTTAGGTACCAGTCAAGAAAAAAAGGTATGAGTAATAAATAATCAAATTCCAAAGAATACAATGTAAAAAAATAATCAGATCTTAATATTAAAATATTATTTTTTTATTTTTTTTTTATTTAGAAAAACAACAGCATTACAAAAATATATACACAACATTATAAAAAAAACATAGAATAAAGCTAAATCAGTTTTCCACATAAATACAATTATAAAAATCCAATTCAGTTAGATATTAATTCATAGAAGTGCATGTGTGTGAGGATGCGTGTGTAAAAAAGTGGAGTGTAGTTTTGGTAGGTATGTGAATATGTGTGTGTGTATATGGGTGTGAAGGTGGGTTTATGGACACATATTATACACATTTAGATTCATACATAATCAAATATACAAAATAAATTAAAATGAAAACAGAACAACGATGCTGCGTCCCCATAGACTAACGGATCATTACAGTTTTTGCATAGCGATAGTTGGAGGACTGTAAATTCATACGGGCTATTTTTCATCCAGAAAAGACGTCCCATTGCATCGGGAAAATTCTTATTGTCAAACGGTAAAACTAATTTCTCCCGATACCGCGAGCAAAGACGCTGGTAAAAGCTAACATTTTGTGTTTTAATCTCAAGGAAAATAAAATAATTAAAATTATTTGCAATAACAATTTATTTTACATCCAAAAATGCGGTGGAAAGGGGTGGAAGTTCACAATAAAATATAAAATAGAGACCTTAACAAATTGAAAAACAGGAATGCTCGTAGAGGCAGAGAAGGGCGTGTGACGTGTTGCGTTTCACCCTTATTCAGGTGCATTAGGGACTTTGCTTATGGACCATAATTTACCACCGTTACTCTACTCTCTGGTCCCTACGCAATTATTTTGAAATTATAGTGTAAAAGAAAATCCTCGAAAATCAATTAACGGTATTGAAAATATGTCAATATTTAAAATTAAATAACTAAAATATTTTCCGATGTAACGGTGTTAGTCCCTCTTCAAGAACAAAAGCTTTTCTATTGGTTTATATCTTTAGCTTTTTTATTTTCTATTGAATATGTTTTGTAACTTGAATTATAATTGAAACTTTTATTTTATTGGTTGGTTGGAAGAATTAGTTATGTAGAAATGAGCCCGCCAATGCATGCAATAAGCACTTGCTTAGTTTAGATGATCGCCGTCTACTTCTATTAGACATGGGGGTGCTTCATGACATACTTAGTGGACGCCTTGATAGTCCGGCTCTTATGTCGGAGTTATCATTAAATGTCCCTGGCTACCGTACCCGTCACGCGTCGAGCTCTCTATTTCATGTGCCAGCAGTTCGTACGAACTATGCCCAGAACTCTCCACTAATACGTTTAGCTTGTGAATATAATTTGAACTTTCCCCCTGTTGATCCATTTGATTGTAAAAAATTTAAATTTAAAATGCGCGTTTTAAAACATACTTTCATGTCTTATACTTAGTTTCTATAATAAAATCTTATTATATTTCTAATTCTTAATATTTTGGATATTTTTATATTTTTGACACTAGTGCAATAACATTTACACACATGGCCACCCTCATTCCAATATAAAACCCACTCACCCACCCTCTCACACACTTACACTCACACAAACACACCAGTATGTATTGTACGTGAATTTAATGTATTTCGGTGGATATCTGTCATTGGTTTTATTCTCTGTATATTGTATTTGTTTTATTTTTTTACACGTATTACTGTTGATATCCCCAATAAATAAAATAAAATAAAATGTAAAATTTACATTATGTACTAAAAAGTTAAATAAAAAATACAAAAAAAATCTTGCCTCTCTTCTGGATTGGCTCAGCATAAACAAAATAAACATCAATATTTAACAGATACAACAATTTGTTATTGTTAATGTTTTGTTTTGGCAATTGTTTTTGCATATAAAAGTTTAATTGATTATTTTTATTTTTGTATGACTATCTAAAATAAATACACTACAAAATTATATGAAAATAAATTTTAATAGTTTAGGCTCTTATTTTATAATTAAACCCACTAATTGATTTAAATATAAATGGCACAAATTTTCTCGATAGTTTTATTTATATATAATAATCAAATACGTTTTTAGTTTTTACCCCTCTTAAGTCAAAATTGGCAGATAAGTCGATGAATGAACGAAATAAAATCTGTTCACCACGGAACAATTTAAAATTAAAAGTGGTTTATTAAAGTTGTATATCAAAATGCAGTTCATCAAGAAATGTCAGTAGAGAAATATCGAGCGTCTACCAGTCTGACGATGTCAGTTACGTTGAAACCCGGACACCGGTAAAAATTATGAATGAAAGTGCAAAAAACATAATACAGTGTTTTTATTATTACAACGTACTCTGATAGAGAACAAAGTTCTGTGTGTGAAATAGAACAAGAACCCCAGACGAGCGCTTTTGACTCGATAGATGCTTTCATTTGCACTTTCGCCTACTTTGGTTGAGGTCCTAGATCCGATTCCGGGCAGGGTGGACGTGAAATATTGGTTTCAAGGGTGGTTCTTTAAACATTTTTTTTCGTTTTTTTTTTTTTTACAGTCCCTGGACTAGCATTTGAATCGTACGACTGATTACCTTACATTCTGTGTAGCATAAATGATCAAGATTTTGTAATAGGAGCACTAATTCAGTACCCTATGCGCTACTTGGTACGACGATAATAATAAATTATGTATTTTATAGTATTGATTCTAATCCCCGAAAATTTATTAGTTATAATAAACGTTTTTTCGAAATGAAGAAGTTCAGTGGTTTTTAATTATTAACTGAGCCAAAAAAAAATTATATCTCGGATGTCGTATTATCAGCGCTTTGATTTTTTAAAGTTTTGTATTTCTGAAATTACTCCGCATGTGACGTCAGAGGTTCTCTTCCGTTTATTCTCCGTCATTTCTAACGATTGGTCCGTTAACTTTAAGTAAACCGGATATTTTTCACAGCTCCGTTGTCATCGGTTGATTCATATGAACTAGTGACGTCGTTCAAAGTAATGCGTTTTTATTAAAATATTGTTTTTTTTCGTACATTTTACCGATTTACCGTAGGGCTGAAGTTTCTCATTAGTGTCACGTCACTGCGATTTTTTACAAATATCGTTAAATGATTTCTTTAAATGTAAACAAATAGTTTTATTTCAAGTAAATTGATCGAATTGCACAACAATTATGAGTATTATTGTAAATTTGTTATCTAATGGTGGTTATTGTATACGGAAAAACAATAGTCGATTAATAAAAATTAGGAATTTTTGAAAAAATGTGTCTTTTGTGTTGAATAAAGTAAATTTTATTCATAATTTCTACATTTATATTTATTTTTTAAAATGGCTTAATTTTTCCATACCATCATCCATAGTGTGAAAAAATAGTTTATCCGTAGTACAAATATTATTTTTTATTTACTACTGCAAAGAAAATTAATAAAGTTGAAAGAATTAATCGAATTGTCTGAAAATTATGTAATACGAGTAGAGCCTTGTCTCTTCAGGGGTAGTAGTGAATTCTAATATCTACTATTAAGTAAGCTGGGCGATCGATAGTGAAATAGTTAATAATAAATTATTATGCGTAATCATTGTTTTATTTAAAAAGATAAGTTTTTAAGATATTTCATCCTACTCCAAAATTTTTAAATATTCACGTGTACACGAAAACATTTAAAAAATTTAATTCCGGGTTGGGCTGGAATTCCTCATTACGAAAACGGGCTTAGAGCGTCAGATATTAAGACTCAGCATATTTGACATTGATCATATTTCCAAGAAAGCATCCAAAATCTGTGGATTTATTTTGCGAATATCTAAGCCATTTAAAAGCCCAAAAATTGCAATATTACGTTGTATAAATCATCTGTTCGTAGCTTGTTTGAATTAAATTATATATGATGTTTCCTAATTATAATATTCACATAACGCGGATTGCATCGATGCAACGTAAATTTTTAAAATCGTTAATATTTAGAATTAGATCAAATACTCTCATAATTAACTGTTATGATCATCTAGAGTACTTTCATATATTCAGTTTAAAATCCAGAAGAATTTTGGTTGGTTTGATATTCTTGCACAAATTAATATTTAATTGTATAGATGCCCATGATATCCTTGCTCAGATTAGCCTTAACGTACCCCACCGTAACTTGTGTACAAATGCTGTCTTTGCTGTGAGAAATTATAAAATCAACATGTGATTATTTGCTCCTCTGCCAAGGAGCCTCAATTACGGTACTGTTGATGTGTTCATACGGCGAAGGAAAACATTCAAGAAGCACTCGGAGACTCCTGACTCGTGATGGCACACTTGCCATGTCCGCCTAAAATATGCCCTAATTATACCTTTTGTTAATGTAAATAGATTTTAAGATTGTTTAGATTATGTGTAATTAAATTTTCTGTTTAAACTCATTAATGCCAATCTGTTAGGGCTTCCATAAGCTATTAGGTTGGGTTAAAAAAAAAGAAGTTTCCTAGACAGAGTATGTCTGGTGCAGGGGTAGTGACAACTCTGGTTCCCCCCATCGGATCTGTTTCTTCCGGTTTACTAACAAGCTAATGAACTAATACTCCCGATCACAATTGGGATAGTAAGATTGAGGGTGACAGACAAATTTACTACATATACTGAGTTGCACTGACGTCGATGGGGCATTGAAAGCAGTAAATGTAAAAAATGAACAAACGCGAATCTTTAGAAAACAAAAAAAATGTAATTTCTCGTTCAATAAGGCAATTTTTTTTGCAATGAGCAGATCGGAAAGTCCATGGGTTCTGTACAAGACGTGTTAGTATGTTTTATAAAAGCAAAGACAAACACAGGACAGTCAAAAATACTACATAATGGACTTAAACACAACGAACTGCCTTACTACTTGAAAACTTTTACTGGAGACAAATTTAAAATCAATCTGAAAAAGCACATGATGACTGAACTAACTAGACTAGACGAGACATAAAATGACTTGACAATATTAAATTTCTAATGTAACCCTAACGGGTTTTTTAAAATTGTAAATAAAAAAAAATTAAAAAAACACTCTTGGGGCGATTGCCATGAAAATGGTGCTATATATAGGTATACCTATCATCTTTGTGTATTTGAGTAACATTTGTCATTTATTCAAATCATAAATTATTTATTTATTTTATTTATTAGAAGAAAACAATAGCCATTTTAACCAAAAAAGCGAAATTTACGAATAAACCAAAATGAAAGGCCAATTATAATTTAAAATTTACAACTAAATACAATACCAAAAAATAAAAAAAGGGTACCCGTGAAAAGCCACTACGTATCATTCAACTTGTAAAATATAAAATAAAGCAATAATTATGAAATAGAATCTATGTTTATTTTTTGTTTACTCGGTCTTAAATTTTTTTTGCCAGCAGATCGATACGGAGTAATCCCAGATAAGCTTTCCCTTCTTTCTTCTTTCAAACAAAAGAAAATAAATATAATATGAAAGTACACAAAAAAATATATGTAAAACCTTTTTACATAGGTACAGTTAAATTAAATTATAATTATTATTTGCAATTAAAATTCTAGAATTTTGTTTATAGTTGTTTAGAGAGAGGAAATATAATATTGATTTCAGAAAAAAATATTGTTACAATAATTTGTGACTCGGGGAAAATGTCCATTCTTATTGTTGTTTGCGCTTCAAATGAAACAATTGTTGCAGCCAAGTTGTCCGTTGAGGGATACGAATTTTAATTTTCTCAAGCAGTTGTGGGCAATCTAAGTTATAATTTACTATTTTGTAAAGGAAGACGGTATCAGTGATAGTTCTTGAATTGAAATGTAAATTTTGACGATAGTTAAGGTGCTTCAATTTTTTTTAATGCTTTCAATTCTTAAAATATATTTAGGATATTATAAATTACATTGCACTTCTACCTATAACTTTCAGAAAGAAGCTTACATGTTTCAATTTATTAATAACAAATCATTATATCAGTGGCAAGATGGCTAACTATAAATTTTGAAGGAGAGCAATTTTAAAGTTTGATGGGCTCTGAAATTCAGAATTTTAGTTTACAAGCCTAATTTTTGTGTCAGTAATTTGTTTCTCCAGGATTTTTAGTAAACTTTCTCGACAAGCATCTGTGTTAAGGTAAACGATACATTTCATTTATTTTTTATTGCACGTTTTACATAACACTTTTTTTACAATATGATTACCTTACTGGGCACAACCCGTGTCGAAGAATTCACGTACATGATTAATTATGTACTGATGGTGTCTAAAAAACATACATAAAATAATACATATTCATACTTAAATCCACACAGATATATATATATATATATATATATATATATATATATATATATATATATATATATATGTAAATAATAGTATATATATATATATATATGTAAATAATGGTAAGAGAAAAAAAAAGGAAAGAAGAAAAAGAAAACAAAATTATATTATTAGTACAGCTCACATACTTAACTACTGTGCAAACATTAATTTATTATACAATATAAGTATTACATTTAAACATAATTTTCAACAATAAAATATTTGTCATATGCACCGTGTCTCCATAATACATATATTCTTACTGTTCTTGCGTCATCCATTCATTCCACAAGATCAAACCATCCATTTTAACGATCTTCCTGATCTGGTTAATTAAACTTGTCTTAAATCAGTTGTAACGCCAGGCCAAAATTGTAAAGCCAGGTAAAATAAACTGAGGTATTAAAAATATAAAAAATACCTTTACTCTGAAATGGTCATTTGCTTAAACTAGATAAACAGGTACATTTTTTTTGTGTTAACCCAGTACCTACATGTATGTTTATGAATAAAAAGCTTTTTTTTTATTTACAAAAGTATTTTTAACTACGTTTATAATTATTTTGATAAAACATATCAGTAAAATTCCATTGTCAAATTGGTTTACCAAACAAAACATAATTAAGAAGTTTCCTGCATATGTTTATTTAAATTATAAACTAAGGAGTTTTATAACAAAATATCTACAAAACGCATCCATATTAATCAATGGTATTTTGAGTTTATCCAAATTTAGGTAGACAAGGACCTGATTCAACCCCCTGGAGAGTTATTAAGAGTAATCTTTTACGACAGGGATGAGATCATTTTAGAGAATAATGAAAATTTCAGGTTTTTAACCTAACGAAAATCAAAAGAAAAATTTAAGGAATATGCATGTTCAAATATAGGCAGACTGGTGAATGTTATACAGTGTGTAAAGTGGCCTAGTAAATGCCTAGACTTCTTTATTCCTTTCTATGACATTTTCTTCATCTCTGTTGTAATACATTTATGTTGATAATTCCCATAAGGGTTGAATCCAGTTGTTGCCAACAAAATATCATTGAAGTACCTATAGGAATAAGGAGATCAAGTGGATATAAGTCCGACCCGTTGTGCAGCGTTTGACTCGTTCGCCTACCTCTCATGAGCTCCTGGGTTCGATTCCTGGTAGGGTGGACGTGAAATATTGATTTTAAAGGTGTTTAAACTGCAATTTTTCATTGTTTTTGGACTGCCACCTAAAGCGTAAGACTGATCACCATACTATCATGTAACAGATTATCAAACTAGCTGCATTTGGTTTACCAATGCAGTGCTCTTCGCACCACTGGGAGCAGAAACGGGGAAGATGACCTTTTTCATGAAATAATTTTACTGGAAACATAAAAATATTATTATTATTTCAATTTACAATTTATTTCATGCACTTACGTGAAATTGGATTTAAAAATGTATTCTTACGCGCGGTAAAAATAAATTAAATTTCAAAGTTTTATATTAAACCAGTAGAGTTAATTCGGAACCCCGTGCATTACAACCCAGCGAATTAACAACTACACTAAAAAGCGAACAATACGAATTTTATGTTAGATTAATTACGTTTTTATTTTATTATTATGTTAACTTTGTTGAATAACTAATTTAAGGCATTTTATTATTATGTTAACTTTGTTGAATAACTAATTTAAGGCATTTTATTATTATGTTAACTTTGTTGAATAACTAATTTAAGGCATTTTATTATTATGTTAACTTTGTTGAATAACTAATTTAAGGCATGTTTGATTATATTTATTGTAAAATGTTTTCCTCGACACGGGACACCTCAGTGAGGGAACATTATTCTGTACAAAAAAAAGAATACAAAGACTGTAAAAGTATAAGTAAATAAATAAAAATATGGGACAAGTAATAAGTAGTAAATTATTATAAACGTAAAACATTATTTTACTTGCATCTCACTTGCACCCAAAACTGTAAAGTTCCCGGTTTTGAGAATAGGAGCCTGAGAACAATTTTTGGTTTGTGGTGTTTTGAGATTGTGAGTAATTAGGAAATAAGAGAACTGATGCAGTAAAATATAAATTTTTTAAAATTAAAAAATGTAACGTAACCCGCAGACAAGCCTCGGCTTTGCGGGAACAAAAATACAATTATGTATATTATTTTATTTGTTAAAATAAATTAATATTTAAAAAAAAAATAAAAAAATACAGGTGACAACCGTCATCAAGCGCAGGTGATACTATATATGTACTGCGGATGTCTCCTGATAGCCTTAGCCTCGCAGGCTTATTTTACGTGGTCAGGTTCTCGATATCCAGGGGTGGTATTTTGAACACAAAAGGGCGCGTAGAAAATGCATTGTTAACGCGTATTTACGTACTAAATACACGCTAACCGAGCAATCGCTCCGCACGCTTTTGCGTTCAGAATACCAGCCCTTGGGTGATATTCCAAACGCTTTTGCGGCCATAGAAAAAGCATTTATCTTACGTATTTACGCGAGATAAAAGTGTTCTCTACGGCCGCGAAAGTGGTTTAGAATTCCACTGCTGGACGTCTACTGCTGATACTTCCTCCGTAGATCGTGTTAAAACTAGGGGACGCGAACCTGACAGCCGACAGAAAAAACTGAAGGCTATTTGTGGACACCATATGCTCCAATTACGGTATTAATATTAATTAATAATTATATTAATTTAATCAAGTTTTTTTAATACGATTCCTTTGATTCTTTTTACAGTTGATTTTCGTGAAGTCAAAGAGCTGAAACCTTTTTTTAACACGGTTGAGATTCAAATGTCTGAATTATTTCACCTACTAAAATGTTTTCCATCTCTGTTGTAATATGTTAATCTTAGGGGGTGAAATCTATTCCTTGTCTACAAAAATTAAGATATAATCAAAATATTATTTATACAAAAGTACATTTCTGTACCTTAAAGGACGAAATGTCCAGGACACAGATTTTGTGATTATGTGTTGGCCAAAACATTATAATTTTTAACCAAATGTTGATAATTTCAACCGAGAAATAATTTTTAACTTAAAATAATGATTATTTTGGTAAAAATAGTACATATTAAAATACTGTTTTTCAAACTACTGATGTTTTTTTCATTAAAAGAAAGTGGACTTCAGATATTTATACTTTAACTGGACTTTGTTGTTCACGTATACAATTTTTGCATTTTAAACTTCAATACGGCAAATAGTGGACTCTCGTGTTTTATTTCTTAAGATATAGTTTATGTAAAAGACCAAAACATATTATATGATGATATTTTTGCATATAGTTAAAATCGATTTAAAACTTTAAAAATCAGATTGACGAATAAAAACGTCAATAGAAAAATGGTTAATCTTTTTTTCCCGAGTGGGTAGGTAGTTTATACTTAGATACATAATACATATCTTACTTACTTACTTAGATACATAAAACATAATTTAATATACACGGACCCACGCACATTTCCATATTTCAATCTATTTATATAAGTAATTGATCAAAATGCTCATGTAACTAACTACCCACACAAGTGAACAACATATTTTACGGTAGGAAAATATTATTTACGCATGTAACGACTTAAATAAGAAATATCTGAATAATTAGAAAGTGTGTACCTATATGTAGGTATCCCACATTTGTGCACGCTACTGAAAATTTCATCGCCAACGTCGTAAGTTATGAAGGTATGTAACATCTCATATAAAGATGGCATATTATAATTAATTGAAATGTGATAATAATAATGAGATACGTATGTAAGAATATCACACGTAATTACATCGTTTAATAAACAAATACCCGGAGTATTCATAATGATAATGTCGCAGTTTTATATAAATCTGCTGACGTTTGCAAGTTAGTTGATTTTTAGATTACGCCGACATCCGCTCAAACTCTTGAAAATCAAACGCATTCCATTTTCAAGCGCTCTCAGTCGCAGATTCCGACGTTGCCGTCAATTTTGAACTTTATTCAAAATGGCATCTCATAATCGCCGTCTACGCTCAAAATTTTGTGTCCGCTTTGTTCTTTATCGCCTTGAAGCGGATTGGATATTGGATCACCCTCGTGAGCCCCGTTCGAAACGCGCGTCGACCTAACACTACCGCCATCTGTGAATCGGCATGTCAGGCTGCGGTGATTAAAATAATTTCATAAATACGTGCCCTTAATTCCTTCATATTCGTTTTAATACGCTATAAATTTCAAGTTAGAGTAATGAAAACTAAAGTCTAATATGTTTCCCATGTATTAAAATAATGAATTACTTTTCAAATTGGGTAACTAGCGCAGGAAACCTCTTTCAAAATGACGTGTTTTTCGTGCACGCTGCGAGGTTGAACTTTGAATTGCAACGTCGCGCGTCGCAGCATGGCGTTGCTGCGTATTTATGTTTTAATTTTATGGTAAAGACGAATGACTTCTCAAGGTTATAGCCATCCCTAATAACTAAACACGAATACTTTGTGTACATATTTAACTTATGTTCATTTTATTCGCTTAGCAATACGTTATTGCAAAACGTGGCGTTTACTTTTCGCGTGTCCGATAAAATGCAGCGTTGCAGTAAGAGCAATGCTTTCTCTAGGCGCGATATGAATTTTTATAACCTTTTCAGCGAAACGTGTACAACATTGACATCTATCGATTTCTGAAAATTTTAATCGGATAATACATTTTGTGACGTATTCGGATCATAAACGACATTGACTTTTGACATTTTTATAACGTGTAGAGCTAGGTATAGGTATGGAATCACTGTAAAATATTTACTTAAATACGTCAAATAAATAAATGATAACTTTTTCGTGTGTTGTGTTTTGTGTTATCGTAACCAAATATTGACGTTGAGAGGATCTACAGCAACTACATGATAGACATTATTGATGTACATAAGTAGAATGTTGTGAACGAAGAAATCTCTGTATTTTTGTAATATGAGAGAAAATATTCGTATGGTATAAGATTATTATGACCCACGAGACATTACACAGTACGACAGCGTTATTATGATAGCAAAATAAGCAGGGTTATGTTGTTAAATTTCTCTTAAGGTAGGACGAACGAATAAACCTACTTATTTGGATACAAATAATTATTGCTTCTTGCAAATAAAAATACAAAACAGTTTTAGTTCATCCATTAAAACTAATGAAATATTCTGAAAAAATATTTATTGACCTAGTATGTAGGTGTTAAGTATGCAGGAAGCTACATTGCTTCGCTGAAATAATTGCCGAATTATTAATTAGGCTGACGAATACAGATTACATTTAAAAAAAAGTATTTTATGGTTACTCGTATATTCATAGTCTGCATTGAAAAATTATGACATGAAAATACAATATTATATATTTTTTCTTTTAACGTTTCCCATTATTGTGATCAATAATAGGAAGCGACATCTTCAATAATACTTTTTCTTGTATCTTTTTATCAAATTGTAATTAAATCATTATTACTTTATACTAATAAAATTACAAATAGGGTATATTCACAAAACTTATAATAAAATTACATATAGAACGAATTATAAATATAATTTCATACCTGTGTTTGATTTTTTTGTGATTCTGACAGTTTTATGTTTATTTTGTTCATTTGATCAAACAAAAATATTCTATACCATGTATAACAATGTCCTGTTGTCGTCTTTATATGTATACGTCGGAATTATAATATTTACAATACATTCGTTGTTCTTAATCTCGTACTCACAGAAGTGAAGCATAAACATGATTTACAATGTTGTCTTTATAAATTTAAAGTACTTAAACAGTTATTTTTGTTTGATTGTTGTATTAATTTTATATCTTGAATTTTTAAAAAACATTCCGATTTGTTTGAAAAAAATCAAGGTACACATACAGAAAAATTACATATGTGTGCATCGATTGATGATCTCCCTTTTTTTATTTTTTTTTAAGGCAATCCATCCTAAGAAGAATGATTTCTGCTACGGAATCATTTTAAAGTCATTTGTTTTCAAACTCAACTAAAAAATTAACATGATAAATAAAGTAAAAATTAATGCTTAAGCAATGGCTCGATATTATGAAGGTAAAATACTCTCAAATAGCAAGAGCATTTACATCTTAAACATAGTTTGACTGATTTGTAAGATTTCGATCTCAAAGGTAATTTCAATGGGCACAACCAGCAGGTTAGTTCTAAAATCCTGGAGGTAAATCTGCCTGTGCTGACGCTGTCAGAGATATTCTATCAGGAAGATATTGTACAATGAGGAATTCCACTGTTTTCTATTTTTTTTTCTTTTAGCGTACTATTTAACTAAGCAAAAATATTTTATTTTTTTAAATTTTGTGCTTTATTTACAAAGATATGATTTTTTAAAGTTACATTTATCAAATACCGCGCCAAATGACTGTTATCAGTGTGTCACTTTTCAGTGGTGACGTCATGAAACAGTTGGCGTTCTTACTTTTACTGATCGCGGTAAGTTGTTTTTCTCCAGCCAATAACAAAACTGACAAGAATCTAGGGAATATTGCTTTGATTACTTTATTTAGTTGATCGTAATTTGCTCATTTCTATGTTATGGTTGTTTTTACGAACGTTTCGATTTAGAAAAACCTAGAAAGTTGACATAATCTCTGGTTGAAATGTCAAATTATGCAAATTATACTCTTTTTTTTCTATGGTCAAAACGTTCCATACAAGGTGCGGGGGCTTTAAAGCGGAAACCGGAAATACTACAAGTAGATATAAGGAGTGACGTCATTATTTACGATTTTAAAATGAATACTATTTTTAACATTTTTTATTTATTTTTGCGTGCATTTTTGAGATATTTCATCCTACTCAAAAATTTTTAAATTCACGTGTACGCGAAAACATTTTAAAAATTTAATTCTGGGTTGGGCTGGAATTCCTCATTGTATTTTACGACGTAGAATTATATTGCTAAATGTATGCACCCTTTCTTTTGTTTTGTCTATTCTAAAAAAAAAACTTAAAACTCCCCTTTACCGCATGTTTTTGTACCAGTTTACATACTTATTATTAAATGCACTGATGCAAATATTTAGCTAGGAACCTTTGTTTTACTGCCTTTTTTACATTGCAAAGTTTGACAACTTGCCTTTACACAGCACATTAAAGCTGATGTCTGAGCATTTTTTCTGCGGTTCTTATGTTCGGTTTCATCATCAAAATATTATTGAGTTTTTATGGTTATCGTGATGTGTGTCGTTCATCATTATGGTTGATGTTAATTGATGGTGCAATACGATGCGAATAAACACAGAAAAGCAAAATGACAGAAACTTTCAATACTGTTGTTTCTCCACTCAATGACGTGATCAATCCTGGATTCTAAACGTCGTACGTCGGCTATTTGTAAGTGCAAACGACTCATGCCATAGTAACTAAAACATGAAATCTGCACGGTGAGCTATTTTTTATTAAGTATTTTGTACAAAGTACACACCGACGGAAAACTTCTGAAAAAACTCTATTTAATATTTGTCCGACGTTCAAATATTGCGAATAACAACAAGGTAAGTGCAATTTTCTAGCGTTCATTTGAAATATTATCATCATCATAAGCTCGACAGCCCTGGGTGGGCCTTGGCTGAATCCAGACGTCTCCTACACTCTTGCCGGTCTGCTGCCCTTCCTTTCCAGATTTTCATTTCCAACATTGTCATATCTGCGCTGATGCAATCCATCCATCGAATTTTGGCCCTTCCCGATCTTCGTCGTCCTTGTGGCACAGCGACAGTTACCAGCCCACCTCCCGCCTTGATGGAGTTGATTACATCGGGCGCTCGGTAGATTTCGTATAGCGTATAGCTCTCTATGGTAGCGACGAGGCCAATGGTTGTTTTCTCTCACAGGACCATAGATACCTCTGAGGATTCTTCTTTCGAAAACTGCAATGGTTCCCTCAATATTCTTTGTCATAACCCAGGTTTCGGAGGAATATATTTTAGTATTTTTTCGTATTAGTTTTGAAATATTATACTCCTTCATATTCTTATCCTAATAGCCAGTTGGTACACAAAGAGTTCAGTTTAAAAAAATAAACGTATGCGATGGTTGCGTTTTCTTCAAAACGGGCAAAATAAGTTGTTTTACCTCTCTTTTTTCCCCGCTATCAATTTTTTCCATTTTGACGAAAACGCGCACAGCAAAATGGTAAAAAGTGTGTGAAGTGGCAACTTAAACCAGCCAATGACAGGTCACAAGCCCTGAAAATGCCCAAACTTACATACATATTTCCCCATCTAAAATATTCTCTATCTCTGTTGTAATATGTTGATAGCAACAATTATTATTTTCAAACTTTTTTGTGCTATTGGCCTTTAGCTTCACATACAGTTTTTAAACACAAGGTGCGCTATATTTTGACCATTTTTGTTATTATATACACTAGGGTAAAATGACCTGTCTTACGTTTCAGGTGCCGGTCCAGAAATTATTTAATGTGGTTTGTCAAAATACATTTTCAAATCAATTTGTCGACCGAACCCGAGATTTTCAAACTCACTAAAAACTACGTCACGAGGTAAACATTTTTATTACACCCACGAAATTAACTTGAAAATACAAGTGCAAATTATTTAAAAAGGGGATTTTTGTTAATTAATTATTAATTAGTAATTTAACAGTGCGTTAAATGAAAAAAAAAGGTGAGAGATCAGTAGATCAAATAATTTTCAGTCCACAGCAAAATTTTCGTTTTATTAAAATTAACCATCCGAATCTACAAAAAAATGCATTTGTATTTTTAAAATATAGGCATTATCTTGCTTATTTATAATATACATTTTTTATATTGCTCATTTCAAATATTAATTAGTAATTAGTCCTACAATCATAGTCTATCGGTTTTTTGATAACGAAATCATCAATCATCAGAGGCCCGATTACAGTGGTAAGTTAACAGAGTTATTTTCAATTACTTATAAAATAAAATCGAAATTTCTGTTCGTTCGTATGATTTTTTGTTTGAAACTTGTTTAATTACAAGTTAGCGACGAAAATACTTATAATTTGTTTACAAATATACACATTTTCGTACAAAAAATTATATAGTACTTTTTGGACATTAAAAAATTGAATATTAAATTCCCATTGCAATTAGTGCCCAGGGCCAATATTATAATGTAAATTAGCCTTAACTGTCTAAAAAATTAAACATATACTCATTAAAAAAAATCATCTTTAATTATCCTTTATCGAGTGGCATGGTTATTTGGATTGCGAAGGGGTAACTATTTTTATTTTGACACGGGGCTATCTCTTCATCTGTCTTTACGAGAAAATCGTAGAACTGAGATGGACACTTTATGTATTTTTCAAATACTTAATGCTATAAGTGATGTCCCATCTCTGTTGCAATCAATTTTTTTTCGTATTCCCTGCCGTGTCATTAAAAGTCGAAATCTGTTATTCATCAAATCTTCTAAAAGCTACTATTATTTTATGCCCCTATGTCTAGAATGTATACATTAGTCAAGTTGGAATTTTTGGGATAGATCTTCCGAATTTTTCTAGATCTCTTCGCCACTAAAATAGTGTGAGATGAAGATGGATTGGCACGGTTTAGCTCGAAGTTTTATATGCTGATCGTGTTTATGAATATTTTGTATGCCACTATTTTATTGCCCTTGTTTGTCTTTGCTCCATAGTTTTATATTATTTTTGTTCAGTTTCTTGTACTCGTTTTTCTTCATAGAATAGTATCCGTATACATAAATGTTTATTTAAATATATATACAAATAAGTTACCAACAAAGAAAATGAATTTCCCATACAAATGTGTAATATAGATTTTCGTGCAGAAAGTTCTACTATATAACCAACTTAGTTTGTTCGCGGAAATTCTCGGTGGAAGTCCATTGCAATATAAAAATATAAGATGAGTGATACTTAAAAACACTTTGAGAAAAGGTCCTTCAGACAAAAATAATTCGAATCAATTACCATAATATAATGGTAGTAAATATTATTATCATAGAAAGCTAGAGATTTCTATGATAATAATATTTATTGATTCTCTAAGTCTGATCAAAAAGTTTAAATCTGGAATTAATGGTGGCAATGACGGACTAATTTTTGAACTGAAATATCTTATATTTTTTTAACGTGACCTTATGTTGGATCCCTTCGCACATCGGAAATTCCGGAAATGAAAGAGTTGATCACCTAGCCTAGCAAAGGAAGCGTATCTTTATGGAAGCATCCCTCACCCCTTTAGTCGTCCTACTGATGTTTGCGTACCAATCATAATTAATAAAATCAGATCTGAGTGGACAATGTTCTGGCATAATTCTTCAACTGGGTTGTTTTACGGAAGTATCCAATGTTCCAATCCCATTCGACCATGGTTTGAAATCGAAAAGCAACCAAAATTGAACATCTCTTTAATATCAAGATTAAAAATAGGACATTATCTTTTTACCTCGCACTTATTGAGAATAAATGCCTTACTTCAGCAATGTGCCTTTGTGAAAATGACGATGAGACATTAGATCATCTGTTCTTTGACTGTCCCCTCTGCGACAGAAGCGAATTCCTTCAAAAAATTTGTGATGAATACAATATGTTCCCTCTTAACGTAAAATTTTTACTCGCCTAGAATGATTTGGATACTTCATTACTTCTGACTTCATTCTTAAAGATAAATAATAAATATAATTGAATTAATTTTATTTTATTTTCCAAATCTAAATAATAGGACTAATTGAATGTCTCTCTTTACTTTTAGCCTACAATTTCATAAAATGTTAACGTTTTATTTAGACAGTAATAATATTTTATTGACACATAACTTTTTCATACTAATTCTAAGCATCAAAATATTTTGGGGTAGGTTTTTTTTGTCGTTTCAATATGGCGTAAATTCCTTAACTTTCTTATTCTAGTTTTTAAAAGCCAAAATCGCTCGCAAATGAGTGAAGGCGAATAAAACAAAAAATTATTTTCATGACGAAATTGGACTTGGGTGCTATATTCAAGTATAAAATATCTTATTGCGATAATTTCTACACTTTTAATTTAAAAATGGCTAGTGTTTTATTTTCTAGGGTGCATGTGCATGTTCTTCTTTAAAAAAATATAATTATCTATTTTAACATTTTTTTTTGCACCACAACAGGCCAGGAGGCCCAATTACAGCGGTTAATTACATCACAGAACACCCAGGCTTGCGAAAAATCACATTTTATTTTTTTGTGTTCTCACCGGGAATCGAACCCGGAACCTTTCGTGTGTGAGTCAAGCGTCTTGACCACTACACCACGGAGGCCGCCATTTTTAATATGTCCATATACTTCTTATTTTCTCAAACAGAACAGTTTGGGTAGGTAGGAAGAAATTGCCTTAAGGCAATAATGCCGCCCTTGTATGTATAGAAAATGCATATTTATATAATGGTTAAATAAGTCAATTAATAAATACTTCCTCTTTAGTTACCAGTTTGAGAGATAGGTCCTGCAATTCTTGGTACCTAACAAAAGTTTACGACGTAAAGGAAGCGAATTTCATGTGATATTTAATTTGTTTACATTTGGTTCATTTTTTATTACATAATATATCACTTAATTAATTTTTAAAAATTGCACAGGCATGGCCTGTGCGTGGGTATATTTATCTAGAAATCATGAAATTTATGGTGTAGATGCAAATATAAAAATATATAGAAAACACGTAAAATAAAAATTGAATTTTACATTCAGGCAGTTTTAAAAGAAAATAAGTTACTGGGAAATAAGAAAAAGAAAAAGAAAAAAAAAATAGACGTAGAGCAAAACATTATTAAATTAAAGGTAATAATTAAATTAGAATAAAAGTACGAAAGCAAATTAAAAGTTTATCAGGAAAAGTAAACATTGACATTTATATTTTTGACCTAGTTTATACCTATAAATGAATTATTAGAAGAAGAGATTAATGTCGATAAATCGAATGTGACGGTTTTTGAAAGAAAATAAAGTGTGACTAAATGTGAAACCACTGTGTATGGGGTTATACTGAAACAGGTAGAGGAATTTGTGTATCTGGGAAGTGTGATAACTAGGGATGGAATGACTGAGAAAGATATTGAAAGGAGAATGATTGCCGAGAACAGAAAAAAACGGTGCACTTAAATCAACCTCGGTAAATAAATGTTAATTGCAAGATACTAAATTGGCAGTTTACAATGGAATCCTGATGCCGATCCTGGTGTATGGGATTGATATTTAATCCAGCTATCCTCCATTCTCGAATAATAAATAGACACGCACTAGCTCCATCTAAGATAAAACGTATTTATATTGCATCGCTCTTTATAATTTGAAAACAGATATAGAAATCCGCTTGTAATATATCTACATGGATCATTTCTTATCGCGGTCAACACAAAAATGTAAAATAAATCTGCACCTTAGAGGATAAAACACGTGAGACCAATTTTTGCCGATTCGAAGATAAAAACGCAGAAATTATCGCAATAAGCTATTTCATACGTGAAGCACCGAAGTCCTGTTTCGTCGTACGAATCCTTTTTTAAGTCAAAAAAAAATCTGAAGTCCTATTTCTTTTGGCGCCAAAAACATAAGAAGTCCCAGATATGCTTTTTAATATGTACTTTTATTTTCAAAATATAAATAATTTTACATTGAAATTTCTCGATACATTAAAATTTTCTCATGTGGTTCAAAAGTTATGATGTTTTGTTAATCGCGCTATCACAAAATCTTGTTTCCTGAACATTTTGTGCAATCTTCTGAAGAACAGACATCAACTGAAGAAATATTCCAAAAATCACAAATTATGACACCAATGCAATTACATGCTAAAACAATATTCACTTACAGATTCAAAAACTACTCTTACTCAAATAAAAGAAATAACCCCTACAATACATCGCATACAAATAGTATAATCACTAGATCCTCAACACAAAGACAACTTTAACAAATACAAACTAATACCACTTTCGGACAAAGAGATTTTTCGTATTATTCAATTAAAATCTATAACCTACTTCCACTATCCATTAAAAAAAGGCAGTAAAAAAATAATAGTGCTGGGTTACGACCAAAAGAGATGAAAATATGGTATTAGTATTTGAAAGAAAAATATTAAGGAAGATATTTGGTGCTGTCAACTAAAACGGAGTGTGGAGGAGACGGTTTAATCATGAATTAGAGGCACTGTATGGCGAACCCAACATTGCACAATTCATCAAAATAAGAAGATTACAATGGTTGGGCCATGTGCACAGAATGAATGATAACCGTACCCCAAAAAAGATTCTTTATACCACTCCGTAAGGCAGACGAAGCAGAGGCAGACCAAAACTAAGATGGCTAGATAATGTGGAAAGTGACATTAGAGCAATCGGCCTGACGAACTGGAGAATAGCCGCAGGGTGCGGGGACGAATGGCGACAAATTCTGGAGGAGGCTAGGGCCCACAATGGGCTGTAACGCCACTGATGATGATGATGATAATAGGATATGGAAAAAAAAAATTGGCTTAGTTTAATAGTCTATTAACAAATAAAAAAAGACACTGAACTTCCTCATTGCTTTGATGAAGAAACTTTTTTGCGAACATCTCATTTATTTTTATTTCTGTCTCGGATGTTTGGCAATCCGGATAACTGGAGTTCGGATAAACAGAGTTCTACTGTACTACAACAAGGTATCTCTAAAATCAGTCTTTTTGAGTTAATTACTAAAAACCCATTTTTGCATCCCCTTTTTTCGAAAGGTGGTTTATCTTTATTGTAATGTTAGTTACTAAGAAGACTCTAGAGCCCTAACAGGGCACTGCAGATTGAACAAACACCTTGCTAAAATGAATCTTTCCGAAACTTCTAGATGTAGGTTCTGCAGCGCAGATGAGGAAGCACATACACATTATGTGAGTATGATGCTTTGCACCATAAACAGAACCCCATCCTCGGGGGACCACTGGCTAACCTGAGGATGTTGAAGAGATTGCTCCCTGCCTAATACCCCGATACTTTACGGATCTGAGCTTGTAGGGGGAGATTTAGCAAAATGTAAACTTTCGCCTTCCACACAGTAGCCAGGCTCCTTATTGACCTGGGCTCGGAGGGCGAGAACTATTCACGGGGACCCGTCACAACAGATCTTCACAGGCCGCAGTGACGTCAGAAGCTTGCATAGCACTGACCCCCACCTCTTATAAATAAAAAATAATAATAATAATAAAAATAATACTTAGGAGACTGCGGGCTAAAAAACAATTGCACGACTTATTATGTGTATATTTTGTATATCGTCACTTAAGCGGCAATATGACCTATCTCATTTTTTTGCACTTTACAGGAAAGACAAAAAACTGAATAAGATATACGCCATGCTGTCTAGAAAATTTTGATATGTCATGTTAATATGAGTCGATTTGTGGCGCCTCGAGTGCGAGTTTGTCAAAACTGAGTATGCAGGCGATTCAGAAGGCTACAAAGCTTTTTACATACTTATCTCAATCTGGTAAAAATATGAGATTGGTCATGTCGCCGCTTAAGCGACGATATGTTTTGTAACATTCTTATTTGACGTTTGTTTAGTTTAATTTAATTTAATTATTTTAAACTTACGTACGTACTATGTAAAAAATACGTACTATGTAAAAAAAAGTAGATATAATAAGAGTAAAACAGTGGTGTATAAATTCTTTTTTATATTTGAAGCCCAGCTTAGTGTTTCTTCAATACAAGAAAATATTATATAACTGGTTTGTTTCGAAGCTACCCTAGCTTCTTTATCGAGGAATTTAGTAAATAGGACTTACATAGATAAAGGAACTTTATAGCTTTGAAACCGGCCAGTAAAAGAAAAAAAATGGTGGTTAAAAACAAAGTTGTTTTATATTTCTTTTATTATAATAAAGGACAAGTTTCCTTGCATAAAAGTAATTTCGGGATATAAAAAAACCCTACTGTATCGTACGTGTCCAGGGCCCCGATTACAATGGGAAGAACTTTTATCTACAAAGTAAAATGATTTTTTATTTTATCTACAAAGTAAAATTAAGTATTTTGCATAAAAAGCAGAATATGAATACAATTTTTTTTCTAAACATGTTCAATTATAGGTTACCGACGAAGAAACTTTAAATTTTCAAGAAAATATACTCATTTTCGTACAAAAATATCGGTTTTTCTTTATCGACAGTCGAAGATTACTCAGTTAATTTTCCGTAGTAATCGGGGCCCAGGACTGGTATTATGAACAGAATTGCGCGCGAAGAGATCGCGCTGTTAGCGTGTATTTATTACGGAAATACGCGTTAAAAATGCGTTTTCTAAGCGTACTTATGCGTTTACAATACCACCCCCGGTCTGCAGTATTTTACGATTTTCGACAATTTCAAATTTGAAATTGAATATAAAATACACAGTTGATGCCTGCAAATGTTTATTTGTTAATTTTGTTGAAATAATGACCAAGTTTTTTTTTGATATGTAAAATTAAAAATATTATTTTTACATTATTTTATTTAGGAAATCAACAGTTCAACATACATATTTATAGTAAACAAATAGATATAGTGTATAAACTCAGAACTCATAACATATTTCCACAAAGTATACAAAGTTAGTAAAGAAAATATATTACATATTAAATAAATACATATAAGTTTATTCATATAAAAATATTATTTTCTTAAATATTATTTTTTTAAATTATTTTTTTTAAGAACAGTAAGTTATTGTAAATTGGGCGGGATTAGGACAAGAATGCTTGAAGAGAGTATAAGGAGGGGAAAGTAGATGTACATATTTATTATTGTAATGTCTAATGTCTATTTATTATTACATAATGCATTTTTAGTGAATATTTTAAATCTGACAGAGTGATGTTTGTATAATCTAAATCTTTAAATTTTGTATTGTACACTGAAAAAGTCCTACGAAAAAAAGCATTTTTAACATACGATGTTTTACTTATTGGAACATGAAACAGGTGGTACCGTCTACACATCCTGGCTGGCACATGTATTGTTATTAAACTAAGTAGTTCTGTACAGTCAACTATTCCTGTCATAATTTTGTAAAGCAGTAGTTGGTCCGCACACACTCTGCGGTACTGTAGAGAAGTGATTCCATGGTAGGTGGAGGCAGTGAGAGTTGATACATAAAAAATACCGGTTTTGTATTTTAGGTACTTTATAAATTTGCTTTGAATATTTTCTATTCTTGTTATATATATGGCATACTGAGGATTCCATATCTGAGATGCTATTCCAAATGGCTTCTGACAAACGTATAATATAATGAAATTAGGGCCTTTGGATTATCAAAGTGTTTACTCATTAACTATGAATTAATTCCATTTTTTTTTTACCACACAGTAACATAAACAAGTAAAAATTATAATGGTTTTTGTTTATTTTCAATAGCGAAATAAATGGACTTATTTGAAATAGTATAAAAATTATAATAAAATATCTAATTCATTACAAAGAATCTATGTTTAGAATTTTCCGCGACACTTCTTAAAAAGTTTATTTACAACATTTATTACAAATTGGCTTTTTTAAGTAAAACAAACATGAATTATTTTCTATTCATTTTTCAGATAACATGTAGAGCTTTTTTTTGTATTTACAATGTTTCTTCTTATTTAGGAACATCTTCATTTCTGACCAAAATCTATGGAATTTTCCCCCGAAGCTCGTTCGTAAAATGAACATGTTTTGAACGCCGCGCCGTTCTAACTGTCGTTTGATTAGTTAAACCCGCTACCTTGACCATAACCCAGGTAATTGACGAACCATAATATTTTGCCTGGTTTAACCTCATTAAATTGATGCTACGGATGAAAAACGAAACGTATTTTTTACAAAATAGTTACGACGTGTTACCGGCTGGTCATCGTCAGAAGATTCCTTATTAAGTGGAGCTAAAGTTGATTCAGAAAGTCTGGATGTGATTTGTCCTAGACTTGGGTCTTCTGTATTAGATTCAATGGACCTAAAATAGACGTTGACTCACAATCTTGTAGTTCAACGTAATCTTTCGTCATATCGTTGTCTACATCACTGCTACTATCTTCGTTACTTTCAAAAGAGTTTAATTGGTTAACCAATGACTCATTTTTTTTATCCGTCGGGTCAATTTTGTATCCGAGTATCGCACGCAACTACACTGGCTCAGTATCAGGCATAGATGAAACATTCACATTCTATCACTTCTTCACAATATTTTAAATAATCCCACTTCGCCTGTTTATCTTAGAGAGCTCTTCCAACCTTTTTCACAACACGGACTATCTCTTCGTTCTAGTAACGAGAGAACCCTTTTAATACCCTGTCATCGCTCTAATGTTCTTGCCTCCTCTTTCACAGTAGTAGCCGCTCGATTGTGGAATAATCTACCCACTAATGTTAGAGACGCCTCTTCTTTATTTACATTTAAGTCAAGAGTGATCTAAATGTTTAAATTGTTCCTTTATCCTTCTTCTTTCCTTCCCACCCCCTCTCCGCTCTTTATAGTATAGTTTTTTTTTATATTCTTAGTATAGTGTTATTTTTTATATATTTCTTATTTTGTTTTTAATTTTTGTATAAAATTGTAAGATTCAATATGTCCATGTATTTGTGATTTTCTCAAACTGAACGGTTTGGATAGGTAGGAAGAGATTACCTTGAGGCAATATGCCCGCCCTTATAAGTATATAAAGTGTTAAATAAATAAATTGTTCAAACTAAATATAAAAGAACATAGTCCAAATTAAGTAACGCCAAATTAACCCAGGGGCGGTCACAGAGGGCGCTCGCGAATTTTAAATGTTAGTATTTTATTTGTGCGCAGATTCGGCTGCCGTTAGGGTACTAAAATTATGATATTTCGAAAGTAGAAAAGGGCTATACTGCCCTGGGGTGGTATTTTAGATTTTCTCTACCGCCCTAGTGAGTGTTTATATAGAATAATTTTATGTTTTTAAAGTGACGATGACGCGACTTTGCTTCACATAATGGCGACGCTTATGATTAAACGTCAAAAATATGAACACGTGAAATGAAACATGATGATTTTTATTTAGAACATTATTGCGACCTTAAGCATTACCCAAAACACTTCATTTACTTGAATTGACCAAACCGTATTAGTTTTATTTTCGTTTTTGCAGCAGTTTTATGCACCATTTGACGTTTATCACCAGTGTGGCCATTTTATGAAGCAAAGTGTCGTCACTTAAAAAAATAAATTACCGAGCGATTACAAAGCCGGCTCCTTAAACGTCTCGATACGTATACTCAGGAAGATAGTAAAGCAGATGGAAAAAAAAAAACAACTTAATGTATTTTTTATAGTGGCAACATTTTATCGCATCTGAGCGTTTGTTTTTAAAACTGACAGTTATGATAAAAATTCGATTCGACTTCAAAATTGACTTACTTCTCCCTCATATTTTTCATAGGCTTTAAGAAAAAAAGTGCCCACCTCAGAATAATTAAAAATCTGAATGAATCAATAAATAATAATAAAAATAAATAAAGGAAAAATTGCTCGGTGGAACTATTTTTTTATCACTTTTAATTCGTAGATATGTGTATTGAGGGGTACTAGACCCGTCGGTACAAACCGATGTACTTACATCAAAACTTGATGGTGGGGGGATCTGTCGCGTATCTTCGTAATCGATCGGGAGAATTTATCTTCAACTATGATGTCATAATAAAGCTACATAGATATGTTTTCCTTGACGTACGTTTCCCCTTGATATATATCGATGTACCTACCGAAAACTTGAGGGTGGGAGGTCGGTAGTGTATCTTCGTAATCGCTCGACAGAATTCATCGTCAACTATAGACGGTATACCGTCATGGTGAAAGTATGACGTCCTTAGCTTTCCGTCACAATCGCGGCCCTGCTGGGCAGTATACGTAACACGCTTCTGACATAGTCAATTTCTAACCACTTACGTAATGAAATCTTTTTTTTTCATTATGACATATTTTTAAGTCAAGTGGCAGCATATTAAATATTTTTGAACAATATTATCCAACGTACGCTGGCCATATGTATTTTCAAAATTTGGTTCAACTAAGACCATCTTAAAATGTAAATTTTGTTTGATAAGTGTGTTTTAATTTATGTTTATAAATCTGTTGGATAATAATTTTGCTCCATAGAATTCCTTTAACTGGTGAAACATTTGATTCTTTATACACGATTTAAGTATTATGTCTCTGATTGAATACATTCGGTGGTGCAATTAATTTGATAAGTGCATTTTGTACATATTTAATGTTTGTCGCACAAGAATGTCCCCAGGCGGTGACCCCGTATCTAATCATTAATTAGGCCAAAGGCAAATATATAGAGAGGGAGGAACTAAAAACTTTAATATATATAGTTGACTAACTACATAGGATATTAGAATAAAAAAAACATAGGATATTTACTTATACATAACGCACATGCTTTAAAATTGTGTTTGAATTTCGAGCGTTTTTCTTCTTCATAATAAAAAAGCCTTTTTTCCTTTATTTTTTACTACCTTGCAAATTTACTTATTTTATTGAAACACTTAATATAATATACAGGTTCATATATATGCATAAGGGCGGGCATATTGCCTTAAGGCAATTTCTTCCTTCCTACCGAAACCGTTCAATTTAAGAAAATCAATGGTATATGAATATATTGTAGGTATATTTATTTATAATGTCAATTAAACAGTTATTTAAAGCTGCATTTCTTTACGCAACATATGTTTGTATTTTATTTATCTAAATTTTAATTTTTCATGTTTTATACAGATTTTTCTTTCTTTTACAGCTTCTTTATATTTCTTAACACTGTTCTATATTTTATTTATTTGATTATTTAAAAAAAAAAAAAATTGACGTATGCAAAAGCCACATGTGCGTGACATATTAATAAAATAAAATATATAGAAACATTTGTACAAAAAACTAAATAAAAAGGAAATAAAACTATGTAGTTAGGACAAACAAGGGCAATAAAATAGTGGTATACAATAATATATTCATAAACCGATCAACACATAAGACTAAAAGCTAACACATGCCAATTCATCTTCATCCCATACTGTGTTATTTGCCATATTATAATATTTACAAAACAAAATATTTATATTTCAGTACAAATATATGTATACACATTTTTAGAAATAAAAATTTATACTATGAAGAGAAGAGGGGGTAAAAAAGAAAGGAAAGAAAGAGGAGAAAGAAAAAACTTAAATATCCAGGAAGTGACATGTCATACGTAATTTGAATGTGAATAAAGAAGGGGGCGTCACTGCCATTAGTGGGTTGTTATCCATAATTGAGCAGCTATTACTGTGAAATAGGAGGCAAAAAAATAGAGCTGTGAACAGGTATTTAAAGGGTTCTCTCGTTACTAGAACGAAGAGATAGCCCATGCTGTGATAGAGGTTGGGAGAGCTTTCTTAGATAAACAAGGGATGTGGAATTATTTAAAATATTGTGAAGAAGTGATAGAATGTGAATGTTTTTTCTATATCTGATACTAAGCCAGTATAGTTGCGTGTGATATTCGGTTATGTGGTCTAATTTGTCAATAAACTAAAAATTGACCAAAACATATTATTTTTTGCGACATTGTACGTTTTATACTTTAAAATGTTCAATGAAGTCATCGCAGAATGCGTTACGTAATATACTGGGAGTATAAGACAAAAATATGACGATATAAAATATTATTCGAAAATTATTACCAAAAAATGTATTTAAAAACACCCAGTTATAAAATATAAAATATCTTAACATCAAATTATATCGTTTTCATTTTGCTTCTCTTTCTTCACGGCAATAATGTCACGCGAGAGTAAGAGAGACGACAAAATGAAGTTAAATAAGTGCTATGCTTATTGCGGTCAGTAGGCGTGAATGTTTTACATTTTGCCTAACCGCAGGAGTTCGTCATACAAACGTAATCCGTACATAACGTTCGGATGAATTGAAACATAATGTTTGGAACACACAAATTAAAAAGTAAGCAAGGAAAGGGCCTTTGTATTTGCGTTTTGTAGTTTTTTTTATATATTTGCATTTTTTCGGTGTTCAGGAGCAATGAAAAACACAGGCAGTTATGTGTGTTAAATATTAAGTTAAACAAAATAACAAAGTTTTCTGTTGTAAGAGATATCGTATTTGCTTTTATATTACACATTTTATTTTATTTGATTACAAGCCTTAAAAATGAAATGCCGAGTGAGCACTTTCGACACTTACTGTTCGCGTTTAATAGAGGAAATAAATAAGAAAAAATATAAGGAATATACATTATTGATTAATTTCTTGTAATTTCTCCTCCTGTTTTCTTCATTTGAAATAAAAACGGAGATAACTTACATTGACTATTGTAATATTTACAGACTCATTAAGGGTGGTCAAATTTATTTCCAACAACCTTTCTAAATCCACAAACGATGAGCTATTCTGTTCTAGAAGACTTAGCAACTGGAACTTCAGTAGATCTAGTTAATAGCTAATCATAATCTGAATCCTGGCACATCTGGGTATTAGAGATAATAAGATGGTAAATGAACTGGCAAAAGCGGCATTGATAGATGGCTCTCATCTTCTAAACTATCGTGTGTATATTTTTGACATGTCCCCTCGGATTCGGAGCGAGGCAAAAAGTCGATGGAATTCTCAGTGGGAATTAATTTCCAAATGTAAGGGGATATTCTGTAAAAGTTTCAAGAGAGAATTCCAAATTCACTTTGGTTCCATTCAAGAAACCTGTCTTAAGAGATTTATATCTAACATTAGTAGGTTACGAATTGGTCACTGTAGCACAAATAGCCATATGTTCAAAATCAATGTTGTGGGAAGGTCATGATGTGAATGTGGTCAGGATCATGAGACTCCAGATCACATATTATCACAAATGTCTTCTCACACTTAATGTTAATAAATCTACAGTTCTTTACATTGTCTCGAAAAAAACCGAGCTTATATATAGCCCAAGTCTAAATAGTGAAGATTTGAAAGCTGTAAAAAATAAAAAAGACCTCAAAATAACAATAACAGATGATTTAAAATGGGAATGTCACATATTAAACATAACGAAAAAATCCAATTCAATTATCTACTTTTTAAGAAAAGCCTTCTCGTATATAACATTGAATATGCTACTAAAAATATACAAAACCTATATCAGTCCCACTCTCAAATACGGGTTTCATGTATGAAATCCCTATTTTGTTAAGGATATCAACTTGTTGGAAAGACTCCAAAGACAAGTTACAAAGTTGTCGCCGAGCCTAAAACGGCTTCCATATGTGGAGAGACTGGGAACTCTCGGTCTCACAACGCTGCAGGAACGGCGAGAAAGGGTTGACCTGATAGAGACATACAAGATACTCAACAGTCACCATAGCTGCTCAAATTTGGATCCTATGTTCAAGTTCAAACAAAATGCTCGTCTTCGAGGCCACAGTCTCAGGCTGGAGAAAACGAGATTTAATCGAAATCTACGGAAGCATTTCCTGAACTATTGGGTTGTTAATGGTTGGCAAAAGCTCTTACAAGAGCTGATCTTAATGTGTTGTCTCAATAGATTGAAAAATGGACAAGATTTGTTTCGGAAAAGATAAAGTACGTCAACAGCTAACTTTCATTAAAATAGATTTAAGCATATCAGCTTTAAACTGCTCGCTTAAAATTAATATAATAATAATAATCTTCTTTGGTTGTCCAATAAGAGACAAATATTGTATGTACCCTTAGGGTGGAATACCTAAAAAAACTCATGTTAACACTCATACTTAAGGTAATAGTTTTATAATGAAACATTTGTGGCGGTTTTCGAGAAAGGCGTTCTTATTTAATACCGACCCCGATAATTCTTCTTACGTCACCTAATAGAACGTGTATGTGTGCATAAGTGTTTTATATCATCATCGTTATCCTTCCCACACCGAATGGTGAATAGGGCACTGAAATTTCAAACCAAATGCAGTGTATTTCGATCACCTATTACATGAAGTTAAGGTGGTCAGTTTTACATTTCAGATGCCAGTTCATGAACAATGATCTATTGCGGTTTAATCAACTTTTGAAAATTAAATTTCACATCTACTCTGTCAGGAATCAAACCAAAAACCTCATGAATGATAGACGAACTCGCCAGCCAATTCACGAAGAAGCGGACCTATCTGCACTCATCAGCACAAATCAGGATTTTCACCAGATTTTTAGCTATTGGGTCGAAAACACTCGTCCTGGGTTCTGGTTCTATTTTACACACAGTACTATATTCTTCATCCACCTGGATACAGAGTGCTTTACATTCGATGATTATTGTTAGGAAAAAATTTTAAAAAAAGAATCGAGCGGATATAAGTCTGCCTCGTGATGTAATGGTTGGTGCATTCGCCAACTATTTTTGAATTATTTTCCTGGCAACATCGAGGTGAAATATTTATTTCACAAGTGTGCTGGATCTGGTGCCTTCAGTGAAAGACTGATTATAGTACCTTCAGGTACCAATGTATTGTGATGATTTTTCGATCGTTATGAAATCTGTAACTAACGTTTATCAATAATATGATATTCACACAATTTATTATTAATCAAAATAATCGGGATGTGGCCCCGTAGTAGTCCTTCGGACTAACATCATAAAAAATTTCCCATTTTTCTAGTAGTAATTTATTTACAGCTCATAAAATATGGACCCAAAAATTTGAATGTACCGTATTTTATAGACCATAGGACGCACTTTTTTACTCTGAATATTCAACCAAAGATTGGGGTGGGTCTTATGATCTGGTGCGTCTTATCGTCTGCAAAATACGGTTTTTGTAAATTGGTATTAGTGGCCCCCGTGGTGTGATAGCAAACATACTTGCCTCACGCATGGAGGACTCCGGGTTTGATTACCGGTGACATCCGGTGAGAAATAAATAAATAAATTTTACAGGAAAATATTTTCACAGAAGCAAGAACCCCACAATTAAAAAAATATTTACATCTGCAATTTTTATTCGTAAATTAGAATAGTTTTACTAAAAACCTAAGTGTCGACAAATGTGAAAATAAACCATAGTTAGATGATTTAAAAAACGACTAATTATTTTACGTATTCGTATTGATGGGTTAAAAAAAACCTTGAATAAAAAAACAACTGTAGACACAACTGAAATGAAATAATAACAAGCACAAGGACATGCTTGAAGGCAACGAATTCGTTTTGAAAAAAAAGAAATAAGCACGCTTCGTAAAAAATAATACTTAAAAATATGTGTAGTAAAAATCGCCGGTTAGCATATATTTAATTTATTTTATTTCATTTATTTATTCAGATATTTAGAACAATACAGAAAAAAGACCCAATTCATTCTAAATACAATAATAGATCACAAATTACTGTAGATAGTTATGTTATTAAAATAATAAAACAAAATGTAAAAAGAAAAATTAAAAGTTAGAAAGTGCTTTCCTAAGGGAAGGCCCACTGTCGTGAAATATGTTGGCATATGTATGTGCAGGCCGGAAAAAAAAACTGCTTCTAGAAAGAAATGACCTTTAATTGAGTTTGTATTATTGTGACTAACTTAAATAGTATGGTAAATAATACGCTGATATATGTGTTGAATTAATAACAACATTTTATAGTCGACTCTTTTTCCATTTGATTCCGATTCTCGTCTAAGGGCTGCCGCTATGTGGTTGTCGACTTCTTGTATCCTTTACAGAGGCTACCAGATTGTAAAATAAATTTTCCCCAGAGAGCTGTATGAACGACGTGGACGTGTTCCTAAAGCAAAGACTGTTCAAAATGTGAATGGCTATTTTTCAATTTTCTCACACGCGGACCAGCTGTATCTGTGTATTTTCAACTTCTTTATGATTTTTTTAAATTTTAGACAAGCCGTTTTTTAAACAGTCTGGTTTTGTAAAACCCATGTCCTGAGTTTATTTATAATAAAATCAAATAAATTCGAAGGAATTTAGGGACACGGGATTCATGTTGGAGGAGGTGAATTGCTGGCTGGTAATAGGGTATCTTTGAGGCCTCTTGTTATTTTTACATACACCATACACCACCTAGGAGCAAATGTTGAAAAGAAGAAGAAGAAAAATCAAATAAAATATACGTAGGGATTGGGACGGGAACAATAAAGTATCACAACGCAGTTTGCGTAACAATGCTGTCTTTTCTGTAGGAAATTCTAGAACCAATATTGACTTTTTTCGCCTTAGTACTGGATTCTTAGATATTTTAAAACATTTTCCTAGATATCTTTATACCCAGTACTCTTTGGTAGACGCGTATTAAAAAAAGGGACAGTTTTTCACTACTTACATAGATTAATTTGAATAGTATCAACGCCATTTAATCCTAGAATACACCTTTTATTGTTTTTAGAACGAATAAAATAAAAATAAAATTTTTAAAAAAAAGCAAATGGTTGCTTACTTCTGCAAGGCAGGAGAGGGAGGAGGGAATCTGATACTGCACCGCGCTCTTCTCACTTCTCCTCTGCAGAAGTAAGCAACCATTTGTTTTTCTAAATATTTTATTTAAAAAAAAAATATTTGTTCTAAATATTTTTTTTAAATATGCTAATATGTCTTCTTGCCCATACTGATCATCGTGGTTTCGGATGTGACAGGGCTTAAAAAACACCCTGTATATCCATAATCTTAAATTTTAAATTATATAAACATACAAAAACTGTTAAGTATTACAATGGTAAAAAAAGAAAATATTTACATCGAAAATAAAAAAATTAAAAATTGACAAAATAAAAGAGAAAATCACAAAAAAATTTCAATATAAAAAACCACGTTCTAAAAGCCAGATTCTCGGCAGACGTCTTTCTCTTGAGCCAGATAAGTTTTTTTTATTTTTTATATTTAATGGGAGCATTTTTTTTTATTTTATTTATTTACAATTTTAAAAAACCCGTTAGGGTTACATTAGAAATTTAATATTGTCTAGTCATTTTATGTCTCGTCTAGTCTAGTTAGTTCAGTCATCGTGTGATTTTTGGCATATTGTACCCTAGGGTTCTTTTCCCGTATTTATTGTTGAATTTAGGGAGAGCTAGTCCATTTACACTAGTGAACCGAGTAATATATACATGCTCCAATTTATTTATATATTCAGATAGAGACGCACGCTGAGAAACCAGCTTGGACCATAATAAAGCTCTAACGGATAAAATATTTATAGATTTATACAATAAAGATATTGGAATATCGTGTCGCTGACAGTACAATTTTTTTTCAATTAATAATTTGATCATTGAATTTCGTAAGTTCTGAACCAGGTTTATGTTTGTATTACTGGAAAAAGATTCTGAAAGTGACAAATAAATTATCCTTAAAGTTCTATCTGGGACATAACATTTCAATATATACATTTTACCAACTATTGATCTAAGTCTATTACACAATTTTCACAAATGAGTATCACATTCAAAATGGCAATCGATAGTTAATCCTAAATATACATACTCACTAACATTTTCTAATATATCACACTTGCAGGGTTGTATAATATTCTGATGGATACAGTGAAAATCATGAGAAATTATACAGTGCTCTATATAAAATTTGGGATTTGGTGACCTAATGTGCATTAATTTGATCTTCTTAGCGTTGATAATTAAACCTACATCATGTGACCATCTTTGCAATTGTACAAAATCATCATAATAAATTTACATCTGCTTATCCATATCCACCCCACTTCGCATTTCCTAGCGCATTCCACGCAACAATAAAAACGCGTGTAGTGCCTGTCAAAAACACTTTAAATTCAGTACACAAATAACATTCTACGAGTCAAGCGCTTTCGACATACAATTTCAACAACGGATCTGTGCCGGCGTCTACCGAAATCCCAGATCGCCATCTTCATACAAGCTGTGCCAGCATCGCGAGTCGCGAGACCGCCAGCTTCTCCTTCAGGTTCCAGCCTCACGTCACGCCTCAACATCAGCAGGTTAGTGGAGTTGCGCAACCTTTCTACCCCAACCATACAGTCCACTCTCTAAATTATCATCCTCGGGATGAGACATTTCTTCACACCTCGTCCACTCCTCAACATTAATAATATCGTACGGCGTGAATAGAATGCGCGGAATTAACTCTTTTGGCTGTGGTGAAATACGAGTCTAGGTAGGATACAAGACTTGATATATTTGTCGGTTAATATAAAAAACGGTTAACCAATTTAAATCCCGAGCGAATGATTTTTTGCAAACAGTATTTTCCTGTAACAAATATGTTATAACGATAATAATCACCATTCTATTAATTTATTAAATGAACAAGATTTAAATGTAAATGTATTTAACATAAATAAAATATTAAGGTGTTAAACATTATCCATAAAAACGAATGATTTATTTTGTATGTAACCAAGTTTGATCTAATGAAGTGGATTAAACTAGTTTTTAAGAAATTCATTAATAAACCGAACCAATTTTTATTAATTCTGTCATTTATTGTCAATGTAAAGGTTGTCATCACTTAAAATACATATTTGAAAATAAAATAAAGTGAAATTTAACCTAAAAGTAAAATAAAAACAAAAGCAACGAGTCCTCCCCATCTGACTGTCAAATGCAAAGAGCAAACTAGCGGCCATATTGAAAAAAATGCACCACTGTGATTGGCCACATCGGATGTTGCTGGTTTTGAAATAAAACATGGTATGGATGGATGTTGCCGATTTTGATATTGGATTAAATTTCAAACTAGAATTACCAATGAAAAACGTTGGATCTTCCTATTTTAGGTATAAAAACCCATGTTATCATAATATGTCCATAGTTTTGGATTAAAAAATCCTTTTTTTGACGATTTTGATATCCATCGACATGTCTCTTATTCGTTTATATGATGAAGTTTTATTTGTTTGTAATATTTAAATGGACATTTTCACATCGGGTTTAGAAAGTAAAATTTGAATACTGAAATATGCTAGATTTTAATACAAAAATATTTATCCCAACCATGCGAAAAATAATTATTATACGAATGAAAGTTATGCCAATACGACAATAAATCTGTTTTAATATAACACGGAAGATATAGACGCTGTTCTAAGGCCGGTGTTTGTGTGAAATAGACAAAAACAAAAAATACATTCTAGAAGTCGGTTATTGGTAGTAAGCGGGAGAGCACGTTAGTTATACGACGAGCGTATTTTTTATTTCGTCGGCTTCCTGGTGTAATGGTCAGCGCATTTGATCTCCGGTTCGATTACCGACATGGTTTATATGAATTTAAATTACACTAGAATATTTCATAGTCCCTAGACTGGTACCAAGACTGATCACTTTACCTTCATGTAACAAAAATGATCGAGATACGCTGCGATTGGTGTACCAATGCAGTGCCCTATGCACCATTCGGTGTGGAGAGGGAATGATTATGATTTATCATTTTTAATTTTTTTGGTTATAACTGGCTAAATTATGGAAAAGGGATTATTTAACAGTACTTCTCTACATTTTTTTTTCAAATGTTTGAGCTTCAGAATATTCTGTTTTTTGCTTGAGTTAACATGATGTTCATCACTGCATGTAAAGGAATTTTATAGCACAGCCTTTTTAGAGTTAATAAAAACGATTTTTAATCAGCTACTATA
>NW_028279540.1:0-38209 GCF_059751315.1 Micrasema longulum | reverse complement strand
TTCGCGTGATCAGGACAGGTATGTGATGAACCACATTTGTTCTTGTGATTTTTTCTTAGTTTCTTAAATTAATATTGGATCAGTACTGACTACGCTTGCGACCAAATAATATTTTCGTTAATCTCCATCATAAATTAGTTGTATGATTATAAATCGCATTATTGTTATGAGAATGTAAGCAAATGAATCGAAATTGTTATGTGAATACTTGTAAGGAAAATTATACCAAATTTCAATAAAATTTGTCTAGAATTAGTCTTTGATATTTGATAATGCACTTGCACTCGTTTGTTATTTAAAAATCGTAATAAATTATATTTGGTGTGAAATTTTCAGCTTATATTTGCTCTCTTGTGTGTATATAAAATACCTTTCAGTACAGATCTGCCTTGAATATTTTGCCAGTATTGCTTGTACGTATAAACATTAGTTATATCTGTTGATGCAGTGGCTTACCAACACACTAACACTGCACAGAGCATAATTAGTAAGTTGTCCTTCTACAACGACAGGCAGTAGGCAGTGTAGTTTCCTCTACGGTGAATGTCTCTGAATAAATTAACGAGGAAGTGACAATAAATGAACTTGGCAGTAATGTATTTACCCGTCAGTATGGCCAGTATACAATTGATTATTTATCCTTGGACAACTTTAAATCCTTTTCTCACTTATGAAGTATTTTTGTAGGTAGCACACTAAATAGTTCACAATTGTTTCAAGTACTGTGATTAATGTAATTTTAAAACTGTAACTACTTATGTACAGTAACTAACCATGTATTTATAGAGTTTAAGTACACCTACAGCCATTTCTTATTATTATGTATGTAACTTTAGATGTTAGTCTCACTTGTACAATATATTATAGGTAGTATAATCATTTGGTTAAATGCTTCATTGAGGCGGAGGTTTAATAATTTCTGGGTGAAAAAAATACCTATATGACAGATAAATAAAAATGCATATATCTATTGTCAAAAACGAATTTCAACGATACTATTTTTGTAGATTACTTTTAAAAATGTAAGCTCCTTGCCAAGCGCATAAGCATATCTTTTTTGGCGAGGTTGTAACATTTTATTATGTCTGTAATTTAGCTTTGAATTCAGAGTAAACGGCATAAACAGCAAGTCCCTTTTACTATGCGTTTTGCACAGCAATGTTGTTTGATAATTTTTAAAACACGATTTGAAATTTGCGTTGTATGATGTGCCATCTCTGTTTAATTTTACCGCAGTGCATAAAATGGACACTTTATAACCCGTTGATTCGTAAACAATGTAAATGTTTACTTCATCTCCTGTGTTGGTTAACATAAATACTGTTTGCTGCTAAGCATCGATATATATTTTCAATAAATTGAAGAAGTCAGTGGTTTTAAACAATATTTAATATTTATTCAATACAAATCAATTAACTCAAACTCCACCTATTTTGCTTAAAAATATATTAAGTATCTACTTGTCTAACTTGTTTTTTCCATTGCCCTTGGCAAAAATATGACGAAAGCTGATAAAAACTGTTTTATTTCAAAAGTTAATGCATTCATGCGAAACATTTGTGTGAATTTTTTTTCATGGCCAATTCACATTGTGAATAAACTATACGTATGTATATACCAAACCTTTAAATATTGAATTTTAGTGATGGTATTAGCATTAATTTATTATTTCTTAAAAGTTTTATTTTAAAATTTGTTTATAGTGTTGCTTTTATTAATATAAATTGATTTAGAAAACATACTTTATACATGTAAAAACTACAGTTAATAATTCTTCAACAAAAATGTAACAAAAATCATTTTCCTAGTTCAATAATACAATTCATCAATAGTTAAAATTATTTACAGTTGGTCGACCTTATCTACGAGTATTATAGCTCAATCTAATGAAACCTTTTTGATGCCATGACTATTTAAGTGGTTTAATGTACCTACTGAAAATACCATGAAATGAAAATAAAGCAGAGTTTTGTTGGTTTTGCTAAAACATGTAAATAGCCTCATTTTCTGTTTAGGGATTTTTAAAAACATTTTTTAATATTATATAAACAACTGATAATACTGAATGATATTACTTTATTTATTGATTTTTTTTACCAGGATTTAAAACCATTCACCTTTTTTAAAAATACAGTGTATGCTTTTTGACTATCATTTTATTTTATTTTTCGCACTTATGAGGAAGCTCAGTGCTATTGGAAATTAGATATAAAAAATGTTTTCTTACACGCGGTAAACATTAGAACATTTAATTGTACGGAGAAGTTTCTAAAAAATTATTAAAAATATGTTTTGATTAAAATGAACTACTTTAAAACATCATAAGTTCTAGTCAACAGTTGTTGCAGAATAGCCATTCAATTATGTGTTGTGATAGATTTCTGGTTTCCGGGAAGCCATTTTTGCGTGTTTTCTTTACGTACGGGGTTCTCTTTTTAAATGTCAGCTAAACTCAACAGTGACTTCACAGACAGAGTAATTACAAAACTTTAAAAAATCATAGCAATTTTGGTTTAGTTTGATAGTCTGTTAACAAATATATATTTTTTTTTAAACCACTGAACTTCTTCAATTCTTAATTTTTTTGCTTAAATTTAACTAAAGTAAGTCGAATCTTGTCAAAATAATATTTAATAGTCCAAATTTCAATGTGAAATTTTACGTCATAACGTGTAACATTAAAAAATGTATGACATTCATCTCCATAACATTGCTGTTGAAATGTGTAAAGTTTCATTTAAATTTTGTCAAAATAAGGCTTATTTTTTATCATTATCAAAATAAGTTAAAAACTTATTTGAATAATATTGGAGTTATGCAAAATAAGCACCTCGTAATTGACCATACCCACCGAACAAATTGGCCTTTGACACAATTTTCATGTGCATACTAACCAGTTCTGTGCATCAAAAAGGTTATTAGTGAATATTACTAAATAGTCTGATTGTTAAAATCATAAATTAGTGAGAGAGTTACTAATAATTAAGTAATTGGTAATGATTATCTAGTATAAAACGTTGAAAACTTTAAATTAATCCTGTATTTATTTGGCCATTTTGTGTGTTCAGTTAAGCTAGCTATATTTAAAATGTAAAAACACATATGAATAATTTATTGTTAATGTGTGATTCTTGATTGTGTGTGTGTGTGTGCTTGGTATAGTTAATACACAGTAGATGTAATAGCTGATTTATGCTAAAGCAGTTAATAAATTTTTTCTCATTATAAAGTTTGTTTCATTTTAGTTTAATTTAATTTTCTTTCCTGTATGCATCAGTTAATTAGTTAGACGAGTACAAAAAACTAGTAGTTTTATGACAAATTTTCCTCTCTATCCGACTCACTCCTAAGATGACTGCAAAATCATTAAAATAGTTGTTTTCTCATTGTCTCTGAACTTGTAATTTGAAGATGTCTAATTAATTAACTGGACGTAGTAGAACGACGACGCATGTGATTTTGTTCAACTTTACAAGAGAGCGTTTTAATTAATTTTTTTGACACTTTATGTCACAACTCGATAAGCACAAAAGTATATTTATTTATTTATTGACAGACTTATGCAATCCATTCCAACAATGGTAAATACATTTTCTTATAAAAAATACAAGTACTAATCAAATAAAATTAAAGCTAGGATAAAACAAATAAAATACTACCTCAAGACAGGATCCGATATATCTTTTGATACTTGGGTTAGTTACATATATTTTTTTTTTCATACCTGGAATATAAAACCTTTTCAAGATCAAATATAAAAGAAATCTATCGTATTATCCGTCATTTCACGATCACAATACGAGTTATATCCCTGGCTGTTTTTTTTTTTTAGTTTTTATATTTCTGTTGATGCTAAGGAAATATTTAACTTTATTCATGAATTGATTTATTATGAAGGAGAATATAGTAAGTATATAAGTATATCTTTAAAAAATAATAAGTATTTTCAAAGTGTTATCATCATTCTATTTCCACACCTACTGGTGCATAGGGCAGTGAATTAGTACACCAAATGCAGCGTTTCTTGTTCATTTTTGTTACATGAAGGTAAGTAAATCTTACGCTTCCGGTGCTCAGTCCAGGTACTATGAAATATTGTTAGGTAAAATTCCTTTTCAAATCGTACTTCATGTCGACCACAACGGGAGTCAAACCCGTAACCTCTTGCATGATAGGCAAACGCTCTGACCATTTACTAAGAGATGAACAAATGTAATAATGCTTAATCCACCAATTAAATTGTGCATAACCCACCCTCATTTATAATTTTTTACTGCAATTTTAAAATGCTTATTGATTGTTTTTATGGAATTTATTAAAAAACTGTGTTTTAATTGGATTATTACTATTGACACAGCTAGTTTCAAAAGAAAGAGAATTATCTCTTAAACATTAGAAATGGTTATGTCATGTAGGTTTATCTCTTGTGATAATTAGAATGTCAAATTTGGGTTCCTTATCACCTTCCGTTACTGCTTGAAACTGTCTTAATAAATTTAATATGATATTTCAATGTTGATAATACATAACATACACATTAGCTACAATCTTTCCAATAACACAAAACACTGAAAATTAAAAAAATATTCTTAAAGTTATGCTACAATAGCTCAGGTAAAATTTTATGGATAAAATATTACAGTTTTTAGCAAATATTTTATATCATTAAAAGCATTTAACTTTTCAACAATCGTAAATATTTGTAAATAACCACTTACCGAATTTTCCATGGCTACTGGTTTTGAGATGTGCCCGTCTCTTCTTCAGGACGATAATTACACTAACATGCATACCCCCTAGTGGGAGTAATTACGTTTATGTTCAGAATATAACGGGAATTTTGAAATTTTGCAGTCTTGGAGACTGATTGTCAATTATTATTTTTATGTTGGTATACATGCCCCAAATATGCTAATTTTTTTACCTGTATTTATTGTTTATTGGCTCATGCCATGAAATTTTTTCGAATGTTTTGAGAGAGTTTGAGACGTGTTTCGAGGATTGGAAGAAACGCTGGCACAAGTGCATAATATGTAATGGGGACTATTTCGAAGGTGGTAACATTAATGCAGACAAATAAATAAAATTCAAATTCTTCTGAACAAACCTTGTACTCCTTCACCATAGATAGTAGTTGCACAAAATATATTTGTTTATATGTACTTTTTATTATAAATGTTAAAATCTTTAATTAAATGGATATTAAAATCTTTGATTAAATCAAAATATAAAGGTGGGTACTTACTATATTTTGTAAAAGAAACATACATGTCATTAAAAAGCCTAAATATTTCATTGATGCAATTCCATTTCATCAACACAACTGAGATTAACTTATTGGAATTGTCCAATCGACTTGATATAATATTATATCATAATAAATAATGAATGAGTGATATTTTTTCTATCAAGAAAAAGTGATTAAATATCATTTAATGGATCATTCAAGGTAAATAAATGTCAAAATATAAACCTAATTAGGAAGTAGTATTTAATGACTACTAATGCAGTTGAGTCTGGATTTGTATATTATTTATTATTTTTTTAAAAAGAACACATTGTATTAGGTGTTGCATTTTGTATATGTTGTATTGCAGTTCAAGTCCTGATGATGAGAAAATAACCTCGAAACTGGTCATGTGTAATAACTCTAAAGTTAAAGTGGTTTATGCAAATAGGTGCGAAGGTTTTTACGGTCACTGTTATCAATATGTTTCTTTTTTGGGTGATACCGTGTGTTGGATTTATTCCGAAGTTTCGGCTACCATTGCAGGAACCATCTTCAGGCTAAACTGAGTGGTAAACTTGGTTTATGCAAATTTATAAATAAATAAGTGAAAAAAATGTTTGTTAATTTACCAAAAAAAGCATTAATAAGATTTCTGCTATTACATAAGAAATGTCAATTTATTTATTTTGTGGTAAAGTAAGATGTTGTCATCTAATAGAACAGTATTTTGTTTTTATTGACAATTCTTGATGGAATTCCATTGTAATGCTGTAATAACTTATATTTACATTTAAGTTATTAATTAAAAAATACTTGGTACACTTTTACTTATTTAAATAATAGTGATAGAATTTTAATAAATCAGCAGATAGAATTAAAAAACTCACCCTTATTAGCCCCCTTAGTTGGACCCTGTACATTGTAATAAAACAATAAATGTTTTTCATATAATAGAATCTTCTCTTAAAGTACACCGCCAACACATATTCCAATAATTTGTCTCACTCTGTTCCGTTGAAATATTGCGTATTGTATCTTTTTCAACTTATATTAAAATGTATGTACACTTAAGATAATATTTAGTTTCATATAAATTATCCTTACACTGTATAATATTCACCAATCTGAAGATGCCCATTAGAGGGTGAAAGCGCTAATTGGTCAAATAAATAAGTGGAAGTGTACCAAGTATTTTTGGAATGAATAACTTATTTGTAAATATAAGTTATTACATCATTGATAGAACAGTGTTTCAAAGTAGCGCAATAGTCATAAAAACTATTTTATGATAATTCTAAAACACGTAACGTAAAAAGTAGATAATACTTTGTACTGTATGTTTTATTTTACTATGTATCACTTGTTCTATTTCTTGTTTGTGTAGACACTTGTTTAAATATATGGAAATCATTATAGAATCTATTATTGCATTAATAATATGTTTCTACTCTAAAATGGCTGGCATCACCTAAATTTTAAAAAGTATTTGATTTTGTAGCGCGGAATATTTTTCAACAAGTTATGCGACAATGATTTGTATTCTATACATAGAAGTATGTCAATGTATTATACCTTGATATAGAGACAGATACTGCATACATAACATTATGTATCAACCATATAAAAACACAATTGATATTCATGATCTTAAAACAATATTGTCGAATCAATCCTCGGAACATATTAATTTATTAGATATTTAAATTTATGAAAAGCTTTAGATAATATTGAAGTACTTAGCTAAATATTTGGTCTATTTCAGAGCAGGGTTGTAACTGAGCTACGCATCCGCGAATCATCTGCTTACTTGAAAAGATTCGCATCCGGTTCAGCATTAATTATTGCGAATTTTCAACGGATGCGTACATTTTTTTTACTGCATATGTAGGTTTTAGTTGCTATTTTTGACAACATTGCTGTTCAAAATTTTATAAACGTTTATTATTATTTAACTTATTTCATTCAAAGTAAATTTTATAAGATATAAACACTGTACAAACCTATGTATTTTTAATTTGGTCTACATAGTGAAAGACATGAAGAAATAAATCTTATTGCTTTAGTAGTAGAAATTAATTAATTCATAATAGATAATAGAAAGTAATGTAATCTACCTACGAAAATATAAATTGACTCTGGAAAAAAATATTACCACCATATTTATGCAGAAAGCGTCCAACCCTCAAAATTCTAAAAATGAGTAATGCCGCCGGTTTTGATAGCATACTACGATATCTTTATGTGCTGAAAACGTCCAAACTCCAAGTGCTTTACTTTTTTGGCCAATTAAAGAAATTTCTAGCCACAGCTATCACTGTTACATTAGCTTTAAAAATGTCCAAGTGGTTTGACTATTTTCTGCGGCTCTTTTGTTTTATACATATTTTTTAATTTCTTTCATTGGCAAAAAAGTATAGCACTGGACGTTTTCACCATATAAAGATATCGTAGTGTGCTATCAAAATTTTGCATTTTGAGGGTTGGATGCTTTCTGCATAACTACGTCCATTTAATTTTTTTTATCCTAGCTTTAATTTTCTTTATTTGTATTTTATTTCAATTGGTCCGTATGTATTAAAAACATTTTTTGAATTGGAATGGTCCGTTAATAAATAAATAAATGTAAGATTAATCATATAATGTATATTTGTAAACTATAGTTCTTAAAATATAGCTTGGTTAGAATGACAGCTGTCAAACAGATTTCATTAGTGATGGGAAATTACTGATCACTAATCAAATCGATTTTATCAGTTTTTTCATGCAATTATGAAACTCTGTTTCCGAAAATTGATATAAAAACGCAAAAACAAGCCTATTATAATGTGTTTAACACAATTATTCACCAAAAAATAAGACATTTATACTTTTTTCATGAACAACATCAAATGAATTATTTTTTTATTCAATCAATTTGTCCCATCTCTAACGTTTTTGAAAAATGATGTAACCTCGTAAGAACGTCGTTAATAATTAGGTTTATTTTAGTTTTCTAACTAAAAAGTTTTAAAGCTGATTTATGTGTCAAGCATTGTCGCCAGATACAAATGATTCTTTGCGTGTCAATATAAATAACTCCTTAGACTCAGATCACTACAAAGTTATGTCTTCACTTTTTCTGACAAATGTCACTCTAATCAAGCTATATTTTAGGACTATAAGCGCTGTGTAAATGTCTCTGTAATTAAACGTCGCACCGCACAGGCACAGTATTCCGCCATCTTCCCATAGTTGTCCCAAGTAATTTTGTGTGTGGAATACTTCTCAACTTAGTAGCAAAGAAGCTTCACTTTTTACAGGTGGTTAAATTTTGATATTCTGTTTTTTGTTTGTAAAAAATTTCCCATTTTGTAAAAAAAACATACCACATTGTACAAAATTTAATTTTGTGACTACTACTTATTTCATTACATATCAAAACAGCAAAAATGTATTTTTGCATTACAACTTGCCTTTGTCATATTTTGTTACAAATTATATAATTTTCTTTGCAAATTGCATAATGTAAGATAATTATACATATATTTTTCAAAGTTCTCTAAAATTTTATTGTACACGCGGAAACATTGATTGCCACAACAGAGTAGGTAAGAAAATGGTCATTTAATAAGAGTTAAATAATTGAATTAATGAACTTTGAACTTAAAAAATGTAACAAATTTTATTTTACATGAAGCAAATATTTTAATGCCATGTTAAATAATATATGATGAGTGAAGTAGCGTAAAAAATTTGACTACCCTGGCAACACAAACAAAATGTCTATTTTGTTTTCTTTGACAAACTGACAGATGGAGAAATAATTAAATTTTTAAGTAATGCATTTGCCACTTACACGTGAAAAGTGATCCCATCCTGTTTCTTTTTTATCCCAGCAGTACAGTACAGTACAGTTAGCAGTACAGTACAGTTAGCAGTACACTTAAAAACGACACAACACAGCATAGTTTAATTCAAATTTGAAGTTGCGTACTGAGCGACGTCTACAAAGAAACTAATGGGTCAAAACGTATAACTACTCCTTTAAGAGTAGTTTAGTCGCCTTGTGTTTCATGCGCGTATGCGGTTTCTGGACTATTCTTATTTCTATGGCAAATTGTTTTTATTGTTCCTCAAAACATGCGCGTCCGCATTCACATCTGATAACGGATGACAAAAAAGTCACACCCGTTACTTTCGTTTCAGATGCTCAAGTTATAATTTACAGGAAATCTTTTGCTGAACAGTTCTTCGAGGAATATTTTTTGTTTTTCTAGGTGGTGGTAACAATGCACAATACATTAAATCTATGAAAAAGAAAAGGAATATGTAATTTTTATTTTTGTGGATATCTCATAATTGGGTGTCTGTGTTGTCTGTTTTTTTTAGGTAATGTAATAAATATTGATTTTAACCAATCTTGGGGGTTAATCCCTGTGTCATATATGTTATTCAACAGTCCAAGCAAACAATCAATATTATTTTCATTTAACAATTTGATGACCTCCATGGGGATTTCGTCAGGTCCACGTGCTTTTCTAGGCTTAGATGTTGAGATAGCATGTAATATCTCTGATTTTAATATGGCAGGACCTTGACAATATTCTAGTATTTCAATGTCAGTGCTAGAATCTTGAAAAAGTGTTTGTATGTAATCTTCCCATGTTTTTAAAATTACAGAATCTTCGAAGATCAAGTTGTTGGATTCGTTTGTAAGACAGGTAGGTTTAGGTTTCCTACTAAGACCAGTCAGTTCTTTTAGTTTCTTATACAGATTAAACGCATCATAAATCTAGTCATATTTTCATATTTCATTCTACTGTCTCTTCATCCACTCTTCCTTAGCTTTTTTAATATCTCGCTTGAGGGGGTTTTTGTATTCGATTATTCCTGGCTTCGAAACATCCGAGCATGGACCAGAATTAGAACTGTGGAGAAGCTGTTTCACACTGCTCAGGATAGGGAAGCTTTGTCCCAAGTGATCGTCAACATCGGGGGGACCCGACATGACACGTGAAGAAGAAGAAGCTTTCTCTGTGCGTGAAATAGACCCAGAACCCTTAACGAGTGTATTAAACTCGACGGCTGCTCTCAGGTAAAAATCCCGAACACTGTTCTGAACAGGCACTTGACAACTGATCACCTTACCTTCGTCCAACAGATGATCGAAAAACACTGCAATTTGTTTACCAATACAATGCCCTATGCACCACTGGGTGTGGGAGGGGGATGATGATGATGTTTATAATTAAACAAATACATTTATTTAATTTTTATTAGAAAATCATATAAAATATAAGTATAAGTACTTTTAGAATGCTTACTGGGCCACAGGGATGGCGAGGCACCCGCCCGCGACCCTCGAAGATGAACTCACGCACGGAGTTAAGAGGCGCAGCGAGGATTCTGACGCAGAGGGAAGAGAGACCCAACGAGGATGCTGGTGCAAGGGGAAGAGATTGAGTTAGCGGGTGTCGCAGATATTTATCACTTTCCTGGATGTCTCCACCCACTGATTGGATTGACGCCTTCAGGTTGTCGGTTTCTCCTCCCTCATTGGCGTAATCTTCGGTTGGGGTTAGGTCCAAAATCCCCCGCCATCTCCCTTCCTTCCCGTATTTAATTATATAGCGCCAATTTTGTGAAAATCACCTCAAGGGCGCTGTATAAAAAGCATCTCAACACGCTTTGCAGCTACAGGGCGCATAGGCGGTTGGAATTCTAGTTCCCCATTTCCATTAATGTAATTGTAATAATTATATAAGAGCTAGATTACAATACGTCTTGCAGCTACATAGCGCATGGACATTTAGAAATCTAGCTCCCATTTACACTGCACAAAAAATTAGTAGGAAGTGTTTTTAATTTATAAATAACCGTTTACAAATAGAATTCAGATTACATGTCCTACAGCTACAGAGCGCATGGGCGGTTAAAAATCTAGAAACTGAAATATAAAATTATTCTAGTCTTATAATTAAATTTATTATTTATTTTAATTCATCCTTTTGAATCCGCTAATGCCACATGGACGAAACTCAAAACCACAATCTTAACAACAGCCAATGATGCTTGTATATCGAATGATACACTCAGAAGAAATAAGGTGTGGATGAGCGACGAGACTTGGCACTAGTAAAACAACGGAGAATCCCGAAAGAGAATGGTGTAGCCAGCAACAGACAGCAATATAGAGAATTACACCGTCAAGTGCAAAAAGCATGTAGACGTGATAAAGATTTATTTCATTTTCATTTATTTCATTCATTTTATTCAGATATTAGAACATTACAGAAAAAATACCTAATTCATTCTAAAATAATATAACAAAATGTAAAAAGAAAAATTAAAAGTTAAAAAGTGCTTTCCTAAGGGAAGGCCCACTGTCGTGAAATATGTCGACATCCGAGGCGATGCGATTAAGTAGCAAGATGCATACATTAATGCTGTTTGTAAAGATATAGAACAGCTAGCTCATACTGCACATACTAAAGACATGTTTCTGAAAATTAAGATCCTTACGAGTAATTTTAAGCCCAAAACATGGATAATTGAAAATGAAAGAGGCAAACTTCTGACTGAACAGGATAAAATACTGGAGAGATGGAACAATTACTGTTGTGGATTATACTCTGACAAAAGAAAGAGGTGTGCGTCAAGGTTGCATCTTGTCGCCAAAACTCTTCAACCTTTACGGTGAATATATTATGAGAAGAGCGCTGGATGGGTGGGATGGTGGTGTCAAAGTGGGAGGTCAACAAATATTAAATCTGAGATATGCAGACGACACAACACTGATTGCCAAATATGAAACCGAGCTAGCAGAAGCCTTCAGACGGATAGAGTTGGAGAGTGAGGCTCTGGGTCTGAAAATAAATAAAAGTAAGACAAAGCTAATGATTGTAGACAGAGCTGGCAGTCTCCTACGGACAAGACAGATGCAAGACCTTGGACTGATAGATGACTTTCTGTACCTCTGCTCACTTATCTCCAACAACAGCAGTTGCAGACCTGAGATTGGTCGCAGGATTCAAATGGCCAAAGAAGCAATGAACAATTTTAAAAAGATTTGGCGAGATCGAGGTATATCAATAAACACAAAAAAGCGGTTGATGGAAGCCCTAGTATTCTCCGTTTTCCTATATGGGGCTGAAATTTGGACAATGCGTGCCTACGAGAGGAAGAGGATAGATGCATTCGAGATGTGGTGTCGGAGAAGGCTGCTGCGTGTGCCTTGGACAGCCAGAAGGACGAATGCATGCAATTGGAAAAAATGCCCACAAAGACTACAGCGTCTGAGCGTGGGCCATTGTCTCAGAGTCTCAGAGGTGCCTTTCGAAACAAACAAAGGCCCTCGATTGCCCCACCGGGTGTGCTTTTATGGCTTGGCTTTCCACGGCACCCTTCCAAGATGTGGGAAATATTGTTATAAAGATAGAGGTAAAACATGGTAAAAAAAATATTAAAAACATAGTAAAAATGTAGTAAAAAAACGAATCAAAAACATAGTAAAAACAAAGTAATAAATGTAGTGAAACATAGTAAAAACCATTAAAAATATTTTAAAACTCAGTAAAATGCAAAATAAAAACAGAATACATGGTAAGAAACATATTTAAAGTCATAGTAAAAAAATGAATATATGTGTATGGCAAAAAGCATATTTAAAAAAACATAGCAAAATACTGAGTAGAAAGAGAAAAAAAACATATTTAAAAATAAAGTAAAAGATGTAATGAAAAAATAAAAAAAATGTCTGAACAAAACATTTTTTTTCATATATAAAAAAGTACACAGCAAAAGCAAATTAAAAAGTCACGAGGTATATTGTAAAATGCATTGTAAAATTGATGTTAAAAAAAAGAAATTAACAATAATTTTTGTACTGTGTTATTTCGAAACCGTTTAAAGGTTTCGGAGTAGTAATAAAATTTATAAACATATAAAGTCTTATAGGTATTTCATATTGCATGTAAAGTTCTTAAAATTATCCGATGTAACCTACACATTCCATTGCTACTGAGATTGTCTTTAAATAAAATTGTAATAATACTTGACCCAAATTAATATCAGAATATGTTTAAAGGAAAACATTAAATTGTTATTAAATAAAGCGTAGTTAGGCTCTCAGGAGGCATCCGTAGTACGTGGCCAAGCCAACCGTACCGCCTCCGCTTGATGACAGTTGTCACCGGAGTTTGTTGCGTCCGTACTCTTATTACTTCATTCCGCACAAAGACAAAGACTTATTACTTCTTCTGAGACACCTATTCTCAAAACTCAGTATATTGCTGTTTTGGGCCCTAGTGAGGTGTCACGATTCGCATACATAGAGGAGAATAGGTGTTATGCAGGCGTTACATAGGCAGCATTTGGTTTTCACTGAGTAAATATTCGAGACAGCCTATATACTGTTGAATGTAGTGCTTGCTATTCCTAGCCGCACTCCCAGTTCTTTTTGAAAGCTGCCATTTTCCTTGACATAAACTCCCGGGTATTTGAAACTCTCGACCCTTTCGAAGATTTGGTTTGACAGAGTCAGGGGATTTTGGGCATCGAGGCATGAAGCACATGAGTTTTTATCAAATATCAATCTATATGAATTACAGTAAATTATGGTCTTAGCAATGAGATTTTACGGTAATCAGTTAGCATTGTTTAAGACCAAAATAATGATGTAATTTTATTTACGATTATAAAAATATACACAAGAATGTAAGAAATTTAATGTTGATTGAAGAAATATAAAAATTGTCTTTCATCGGATCTGAAGTATCAGATCATACACAGTTTGTATCAGCAAACTAAAGTCAAAATAATCACTTCAAGTTTCATAAAAAAATACACGGAATATTTTCATTCTAATTTTAAAAACACTATTGTAAGAGACTATTTTTTTCCTAGATTGGTACACATGTTTATAATTAATCTGACAATTTTCCGCCTTTTTGGATAAGCAGTTTTTTTTAAATATTTTTTTATAAATTCATTGCATAAAATGAGTATTAATATGTTATAACAGGGAATCTATATAAAACTAGTGAATAGAAAATGAAAACGGAGTGTTCTCTGTTTAGGATAGTCACCATCTCAGCCTGTTCTAAGATGGAGATTTTTTATCCTTTAAAGCATAAGTAGTTCTATACTAATTTAACAATAACAAAACAAAACTAAAACTACTTAATTATAAATGCCTAGTTAATCAAATGTAAGAAATTAATAATCATTATTACACAAATATAAAGTATTTATATGTGCCAAGAATACATGTTTTTTTATTATTTTATTTCATTAGAAAGCCAACAGACATTTATAAATTTATAAGATACAATTATATTATAAATATATACCATTAAGTCCAATTAGAAGCTTTCACCTAATATTGTTATTGTAAATGTTGTCACATAAAAATTATACATAACATTAAATAATTATTAATCATACGCAACTTATAATATTACAAAAAATGTAAATGTAAATGTAATACGTAAAAATTATTAAAAATATATCTACTTTTGAATATTGGTCACACAGTTGCACATTATAATATATAATATAACTATAGTTGACCATACAGTGTACATTTATAATGTGCCTACATACAGAACTGCACATAACCTGCATATTATAGGCGGTGGATTCAAGGCGCAACATCATAACTTGTTTTTTTTTGGAAATTTCATTTTTAAAGGAAGTTAAAGATATGTTATTAATATCAATACAATTTAATTTCTGATAACACATATTGCAGGTTCTATTTACAAATGAATTTTGAAAAGATTTAGTTGGACATATAGAAATTTTAAATAGAGATTGGTTTCTGGTCTGCGTTACTGGGACTCTAAAATAAATAAGTGATGGAATCTTAGGGCAATATATCATGTTACTCGTATTTAAAGTTTTATACATAAAATTGGTGTCAGCCATGTTCCTGCGAGTTGGAGTTTGGATAAGTTTGTAAATTCATCTGGACCAGAGATTTGGACAGATTCAGAGTCAACTGTCTAAAATTGCAATACGATATAAATTTTGATTGTATAGATTCAATTTATTTTTTGTATTGAGGGCTCCAAGCGGGAGATGCGAATTCTAATTGATTTTGAACATATGTAAAGTAACGAATTCTAAGAGTGCGCGCATGATTGAATTTTCTCCCACGGAAGAGGAAAACTAACATTTGATACGATTTTTTCACAATTGAGTTGACATGTGCCTCGAACGTTAACTTATTGTCAAGTAAAACCCCGAGATCCCGCGTCTCATTAACATTAAAGATAATTTTAAAGTTGTTCCTTAAAAATGTGAGCACAGAGCATTTTTTAATGTTTAATTTTAGTAAGTTTTGTTTACAATAAACATTCAATCTATCGAGATCTTCTCGAAGTTTGATACAGTCTAAATTATATTTAATTTTTAAATATATTTTCATGTAATCAGCAAAAAGTAAAAAAATAGCAAATTTAAAGCTCTTACCAATGTCATTGATAAAAATTATAAATAGTAATGGGCCCAAGTGCGATCCTTGTGGAACGCCTGAAGGTACATTTACAACATCCGAACTAAACCCGTTTATGACTACTGAGTGTAAAATAATCAGTATACACTACGTCTACCCGAGTTCTTTCGTCCATTGCTTTTAAAACAGATTCTAAGAATAAAACAAGATTTGAAGTGACGGATCTAAACTCTACGAAACCATATAGTTTATATATATATATATTATATTATATTATAAATAATATATTATAATTAGAGACTGGAAAATTTCCCGATCGCGATAAAACGAAAAATAACGCGAAATTCGGTGTTTTTAGAAAATAACAAGCTTAGCAAGCTTTGAACAGCCATAAAATATTTCGCCTAATATTTTAAGTTGCTAACTTTGCGCTCGTTTCTCTGGGTCATTCTTGATTCGAATTGGAGGCCATATTTGTTTTCATAACTGTCATATTTCCATAAAAGTGTTGTTATGTGCCGATTCTGCTGAATATGACGATATCTTGGGAACAAAAGGATTCTTGTGAAAAACATATTCATGGTGTTAAACATAGGAAAAATGCCGAGAAGAATTCAGCTTGCACTTTAAATCAATCTTATAAATAAAAGATGTTACCAGAAGACAGGACGCTGTTACGGAATTGGCTAAAGACACGACTGAAACCTTTATCAAAGCCAACATACCTTTGAAAAACCTCTATGATCCGCATGTCAGAGCCTGAATTGACAAATATATGCAAGGTATTTGATTTATTTTTATTTACTTTATTCTGAGCATAACATTTATTTTTAATGTTATTTTACCGATTTTGATAATCTAACTGTTTTTGACACATATTTATAAAGTGGTAAAAATACGACATTCAACATTTTAACTGTAATTTTTACAGTACGCAGTGAATTTGTTTCGTAAACCTCACTGATCAAAACAATTTCTAAAGCCACTACTTTTACAAACGCTATTATAATTTCAAGATTAACGCCGAATGAAAACATTTGACAGTAGACTTAAAAAATTGACAAAAATACAGTTTTCCTTTCATAGTTTACAATTGTTATTTTTCAGGTGCTGGAGATTTGCCATGAACAAAAACATTAAGAGAGAAGTATCTCGGAATCGTACCTGCCGACAGAGTTTGCAAAGTGAAAGAAGTTTTACAAAACAAAAAAAAAGGTTTTTTTTGCGCCACAACTACCAATTCTTCAGGCCGTTGTGTGTTCGCCATATTATTTAGAATTAATACAAGTCCTGAAAAGGTAAAACTGTTTGTGGCAGGGGTAAAATTTTTAGAGTCAGCCAACGCTAAAAATTATGTCAGGGCTATAATAGACGCCCTGAAAGACTACAATATTGAGTTTAAAAATGTGAAGAGTGTAGTGACAGATTCAGCGTGTTACATGACTAAATGTGTTGAGACGTTGAAGGTGGTTTTGGGTGACCATCTTTTGCATGTGCATTGCACACATATATATTCCACGTTTTATGTAATATTTGCTTAATTTTTTTAATTCAGTTTTTGAAAAAATATATTACAAGTTAGTTTATAATATGTAGTTTATATTGTGTTTTTAATGTTGTATTATTGTAAAATAAATATTTTAATTGCAAAAAAACAACACCTTTGACTTTTATTATCAACCCGTGTACTCAAATTAGTTCTAAAAAATAACACCACCAGTTTTAAAAAAAAAACACCGCTTTTGGCAAAAAATAACACCGCTGTTTTCCGGTCTCTAAGTATAATATATAATAAAAAACAAATATAAAGCAATGAAATACATAAAAATATAAATAACATGTGTACCTATAAAGTATATGTATATCAGTGGCGTGTCGTCCATACATGCGATACATGCGGCGCATGCCTTTAATGCTGGAAAACTACGTAGGTAGTAAGTACATAACTTGTAAATGAAATATATGTACACTGTTATTATTAGAGCTCACATAAGAATATGTTTATGTGTGCCCTATTTCAAGATTTAAAATAATAAAAATCATCAAGTATTTTAATTATAGATTATTTACGTTTATAAAATTATAAAACGTTATCGCCCAAACATCGGTAACAAGCAACCACAACCACACCTTACGGAGGGCGGCGGCCGACTGACGCACTGACGGACTGACTGATGCTGAGATCTAAGATATGCTGAGATCTAAGATATGCTGAGATCTAAGATATGCTGAGATCTAAGATACGCATACATACGCTAGAAATGCTCCCGAGATTTTGAATAGTTAGCGCAAGCGCACCAGAACTTGCACTACATTACCAACTGTGCATGCTGCTCGGATTTTGCATTTCCATAGATTGCCTACCAAGTAATGATAAATTATTTTTGAGATACTTTTCCATTTTTTGGGTAAGAACTTTTCTTTTAAAGGTACATTGAGTAAAATATTCAGGAAACTGGATTTTGTAATTATGATTTTCAAAACATTGTAACCAAATGAGAATTTCAATCTGTAAAAAAGAAATAATTACCTAATTAAAAAGTTTATATTTTCATTAATGTAAAACAGCGTTGTTGGGACTTTTGATGTTTTCTCACTAAAACAATGTTGACTAATTATACCTAACCCAAAAAATTTAGTTTAAATTGAGTTCAGTGTTTTTTTTTTTCACATATAAAATAGCTTATCACGATAACTTTTAAATGATTAACTCCAAAATGGCTGTCTGAATTATTATTTTTGTTTTTTTATTTTAAGTTATTTGTATTTTCAACTCATAATCCCTAATATGGCCGCCCTAGGAAGCAATGAATGTGGACTTAAACGCGATGCTAATCAGGAAAATAATTGTATTTCCCTAATTGAATCTTTACTGAAGAGAAGATTTAGTGGTCTTCCATTTAATGAAAAGGAATGTTATTATTATTATTAAAAGGATATTTAGTTTGATGGAATTTTTAAATCAGCATGCGTGGAAAGTGTGCCAGGAAATAGTGGTGTGGCGTTCTATCATCTTTGCCTACCTCTTTGTGGAAATGGCGTGATGGTTATTTTGTGAGTTATTAGTACAAGACTTTGAGCTAATCTGAGAAATTTCCAATTCTGTAATATTATTATCATTTTGTCTAGACGAGCGACTCCTAAAAAGTTTTGCGGAATTCTGGGGTTCTACCGAAGGGTCACAGGATTTCCGCGAGTTAGAGGGGCGCGGAAAAATTGACGTAGAAAACAGAAAAACTGTGTAAATATTCAGTTTTTGATTTTCATAATTTTAATTCAAAAAACGTTTCACGGGTTTCATTTTTGTAAATTTACATTTTTACTATCGAGATGGGGTTCCACAAAAAAAAGTGACCAATAATAATTAAGGTTCCATTGACAAAAAACGGAAACTGCTGTTCTAAAGCATCGATAATATGTTTATCAAATAATTGGGTTGTGGTCCTGTGGCTAGTGTCTCGGACTCACGGATCGAAGGTTCGTGGTTTTGAATCCCACTCTACCCCAACTTGATTCCCATTTTCTTATAGTGGTTATTTACAACTCGTTGAAAATGGCCCTCAAAATTAAATATTTGGGTAAAAGAACGCAAATATTTCTTTATAGAAAAAAAAAAGATTTAAAATATAAAAATGGTGTTTTTTTCCTTCCCATGACCGCATGCCCTGTTTCAAAAGTCACCGCACGCCACTGATGTATATGTGTATTTATAAAGTACTACTTTTATTAATGTACATAAAAAATATAAAATCAATTATTTTAAAATTTGTTTTACATTTGTCTTTTATATTTGGCATTAAATCTTTAAATTACAATTACATTATATTGCTTTTTACCAAAGGCGGTTGATACAAATGGGACAATACAGTTAACGTGTGTTGCCGAATGAGTGATTATATTTTGTTGGTTTCTTTTGACCTCACTTGATTTATCATAAAATTTGAGTAGTAGGCGCCTCACAAACAATTGTTTTCATCCAATATCTTAAACTCAGCGAATAGATCTTCCGTTGGATACCTCGAGGGTTTTTTGAAAATGATCTTCATGATCCATTTTTGTGCTATTTTTACTGGTTCAAGGATTGAGCGAGAGCAACCTCCCCAAGCTAAATTGCAATATGGTAGTTTGCTTTGGCAAAAAGCAAAGCAAATTTGTCTCATAAGTTAAGCATTCAAGATATTTCTTAAGGTTTTATAAATGTATGCTGATTACCGCATTTGCTTGGATAAAGTTGTAATTACAGTTGGTTACGTAATTATCGCAGAGCAAAAATGACGGACGCCCAGTCATGACTTTTTGACAAATAACCAGGCCGCATCGGTATCCCAGCCGCCGTATTCACCAGACTCCAGTGGCGAGCGGTGAGTTTTTAAATTGGTAAGCTATGAAAATTCTGATAAAATATCCATATAAAAGTATGGCATATAAAAAACAAGTCTATTTTATATTTAATAAATAATTCCTAACAAATGGCTCCAGCGGCTAATAGTTTCAGTAAAAATATTTTCTAATGTAGCACAAACATTTGATTTAAAAAATACAATTTAAAAAAACATAATTGCAAAAAAAAAATTGGAACCCCTATGGATTCGAACCCCCGCCTACATCATTAGAAAGCCACGACTCATCCGCGAAGCTATTTCGCGTTTTGGGCTAAGCGTCGAAAAAGTAATTAATAAACTGGATAATTCATTAGCGCACCAGTGCATTTATGGTTAAGTCAGACTATTATAACTTGTCTTGAAATAAAACACTATTTCTTAATAAATGATAATTAAATAATTTAAAAGTATTCCTTACCGAGTACGATAGTTCACCAAACAAAACATAAATTACGTTTTAAAAATCATTGTTTCATCGACTTTATTATTCACAAAACGACATAAGTTATACATATTATAATTCTTCATATATATTTATTCTTAACACTATACACTAGTAACGTTTTTTTCATAACTCTAACTAAATTTTAAAAGTTTAAATGGATACTGAAGAATAACCTACAATATTCAACTGTCATCGTTTGCACAAAAACGAATTACAATTAAAAAACAATAAGCGAATCTTTGATTTTTAAAACCCACTAAAGGATTTATACTATATTATGGATGAAAATATCAATTCGTTTCGATTAAAATATCTAAATTTTTATTTATTTTAAAGCAAATTTACTTTCAAACCACCGAAACATAAGTATAGACATACAAAATATATTCGTTATCTCTTTCTTACACATAACGAGTGCGTATATTGTCACCTCCCTTAGACTGTCGTAAGTCAAATTGATGTATTTTAAAGAATAAGTATTGAAAGACTTAATTGCATTAATGAAAGCTGCAAGATTTTACTGTAATCGCAAGTGTAATTTTTCGAACGAGATTCTAAAGTTTAAGGTTAAAGACGTATTTGAATTAGTGATTTTAAAGGGAGCAGAGTAATCTCGTGTAATCCAGTAGTAATAATTTTGGCCAATAGAGGCGCAACTGGTCGCTGTATGGAATAAAGGAATATATAAATTTAGTTACCCAAGAAAAGTAATATATTTTTTTGGTGATGTGTTTTTTCCTAATAATATTACAGGATTATAAAACATTGTAAAGCGCCCTTGAGGTATTTTATTACGAAAATGGCGCTATATAAGTTATCCATAATTAATTAATTAATTTACTTAAGCTAGGGTTTCCTAGGACAGCGGTGCCCGTATCTTTACGGCCGTAGTGAACGGTGATGCGGTGGACAGCCGCCGTAACGGTGACTAGAGAGTTGTTTCCTAGGAAAACGGTGTTGATAACACCGTTAAAAAATAAAACCACTCTCTAGCAACCTCTACGACGGCTGTCCACCGCATCACCGTTCACTACGGCCGTAAAGATACGGGCACCGCTGTCCTAGGAAACCCTAGCTTTACGATGTCAAAAAAATATGGTAAGCTGCATGTAATCGATTATAAGGAGCATTCGCCCCTGCCAGACTCGGCCACCTGTGAATTTCTCCTGTTCCTAGAGATGAAGAGTTGCTCAAAAGTTGAGCGAAAATGCTCACTTTCGTCTACTTTACATTTCATTTTGAAGGCTTGTAAGCAAATAAAATAATGTATGTAACGTAACCATACAGAACCAATATCTGAGCAGAGAATTCGGGTCGGCAAAGCTGTTTAACACCAAATACAAATGATAGGGATAATGAATTATCAATGCTTACAAATATACATAATTCAGTTTGGATTAGAAGGTGTCATCAATATCCCTAATTGCTCAGTGCTAGGAATACTTGTTCCAGGGTTGTATCGCTTATCGTATAGTCCTCTAAAATATCATCATTTTGATGGCAGATATCTTCCATCCGGGAGAACAGTTCGCTATACTCGTATTGTTTGTCATTTATATGGTACTGCAGGATAGTCTGAAATCAACCAAATCACATCTGTGTAATAAATTGTCTAGCTGATGATGTTGTTCTACACGAAATTTAAAAAAATAACGGAATGTAATTTATTGTTTTACTGTGCTGAAAAACACTAATGTGACAAAAAGAATCAGCAATATAATATTATGTATTTAAACTCGTTAAAATAAATAGGTGCGTAGGCTTTCACGGTCACTGTCATCAAGGTAAACACTCAGATGGCTCCTGCAATGGTAGCCGAAACGTCGAAACGAATCCAACTTAGATGGGATCACCCAAAAAAGATACATATTGTGAAAATAACATTATATAAATCCTCGTATTTACGTATAAAAGTAATTAAATTCAATTACTATTATAAAATGTTGAATTTTTTATTATTATTTTTGTATAAATACAGTAGAACTCCTTTTATCCAAATTCCAGTCATCCGGATTGCCAAATATCCGGATCGTTGTCCGGAAACAAAAAATCTCGCTGCTCGTAAACAAGTTTCTTCCTGTGAGCAATTAACTTTGCTGGATATGTTTTACTAAGTTTTCAATGTGATTCCAATTTGCTGTGTTATTTCATTGATCTTAGAGTAAATTTCATGTTTTCTTTCAAAACATTGCCTTAATGGATATCCGGATAATATCTGGCACTCATTCATCCGGAAATTGGAGTTTTGCGGTACATTTAATTTTATAATAAAGATACCAGTCTCAAAGGTGTCGCTTGAGCGATGAAACCGGTTACTCGCCTTTTATTTTTATAATATACTAGCGGACCTGACAGACGTTGTCCTGCCCGAACGTTAACTTGCCTGCTATTACCTTGGAAAAAAACTTTTCATCGATATGTAGGTATCTAGGTACTTGTTAATGATTGAATTCCAAAACTAAAAATTTTTAATATTCGAATATTGAATTCTTTTTGCAAATTTCAAACTCGGCTCTTCTCACCAACAGGGGTGCACTTTGTTCAAGAATGCGATTTTCAAAATTGTATTGAATGTCAGTTAATAATATTTTAGTATTACAAAAATCCAGTAAAAAGAAATAAATGGGAAGTAATTATAAGCAATGCAAGGAAATAATCTGATTGGGATCCATAAAAAGCTAATGTTGTTTGTAAACATAAAAAAAAAAACTTTTTTTAAACACTAAAAAAACAACATCCTTCCATTTTTTTGTAAAAAAGATTTTAAAAAATTTAAACTTCTAACTTTTTTTGCAGATTCGATTGAAAATTTTGATATCTACGAACACGCGCAGCGCAAAGTACTACATTTCACTGAAACCCGCAAGTAAATCGGTTAAGCCGTTTAGGAGTTCAGTGACATCACACGTACAGAAGAATTATATATATAAAGATTTCAATGAACTCCCACGAAGAATTTTCAATAACAAATTTGAATAATTGAGCAATAGGGTTGCTGATGGTTGGAATAAGCTGCCACAAGAGCTGATCTCAATGTGTAGTCTCAATGGGTCCAGAAATGGACTAGATTTGTTTGGGAAAAGTTAAAGTGCGCCAACAACTAATTTTTGTTAAAATAGATTTAAGCATATCAGCTTTAAGCCGCTCACTTAAAATTAATACGTGTAATAATAAAATTACAAGGCTTATGACCCGTTGGCTAGTTTTAAAAACAGGTCAATATTATTGACAGACACCTCAACCAAAGTATTTCCTTTGTCACTGTTGAGATATAAGGTCTCTCTTAAAAGGATTATTTTCATGGTGATTGATTGTCTCGACATCGAGTATATTACGAATGATCACTGCCCTTTGCGCCGTTGAATGCAAGCTTAGCAACAAGGGGATGATGATGTATGAAAAAATATATACGTCTAAATTTGTTAGAACAGAGAGGGAAACATTTTAGAAAAGAGAATATGGAAGTCTAGGCATTGATTATAATGACCCGTCATTGGCTGGTTTAAGTTCCAGCCTGTCTGCAAAACATTTGGACATACTCAAAACATTGTCGAATCAACCTACTGGTAAAAGAAGAAGTACGAAAATTGGAAAATTGTTTTCAGGCGTTGCCTAGTGGGTGAATCGGTTCAGCCGGATGAATCTCACCCGCGTGATGAAGGTTTCAGCTCTTTTACTTCACAAAAGTCAACAGATGGAAGAGTTGAGGAAATGTGGATGTTTAAATATAGGCAGAATTGTGAATGTTACACGGTGTGTAAAGTGGCCACTTAAACCAGCCAATGACAGATCATAGCCCTGTAAATGGCTAGACTTCCATATTCCCTTCTCAAAAATGTTTTCCCTCTCTGTTGCAACAAATTTAGACCTAAAGAACACCCTAGGGAGGAAATCAAGCCTGTCTGCAAACATTGGACATACTAAAAACATTGTGGAAAGATATAGTATTTAAAAATAATCTTACCAAATGTTGGTCTTTAAGTTGGCACGGGAAAGCTTCTAAAATGGTGCTCTTCAGAGTACGAATTCTAGTTTCCAGTGCTCCGTGCAACGTCATGGGAATATCTGAAAAATAACAACAGTACCATATTACAAGAACGCTTAAATAACAATGTCTTTTAACAATGACATAGTCCTGCGGAGTTGGGACTAATGTCTCAAATAATATGTAATTAACTACATGTGTGTAAATAAATAAAATGTATTTTTAAGACACAAAAGAGGAAAAGGAGTATTATTTCATACTTAACTCTTTGGACGCGGCTGTAACATATGTTGCTATCCGACGTTCCATACTAGATTTCCTACCGTTCAACGCGAACGTAAACAATGTTGTTATGCTGGCCTTTGGCGGCCGATGAAATCGTTAACTTCTACCCTATGACGTTTTAACTCTAATAAGTGTATAGGATATTTCATGCTACTAATGCCATCTACGGTTTAACAGCGAAAATTATATGTTTGTTTACTAAAAATCCAGATCTAAGAGATCACTTACTCGGGTCGCGAACCTAAGAAAACAGCTAATCAGTTTGAAATTCTGGCAGGCTTACTTCGACCAATAGTATCTCGCCGGGTTCTTTCCAGTAACCACGTCAGCGTAGCATTGTGCGCGGATAGGATATACACAGCGGCGAATATTTTGATTTGCAATTTTTTCAATACTTTCGAACTTTTGTAGGTCCCTAATTAAATTTAGTTAAGTACGTGACTTTACGAATAATTTTATCAAAACATAGTGTTTTTTGAGACAAACATTTCTTTAAAAAATATGTGTCAGAAATTCTTTTGTTGGTAAACCGTTTTAAGTACGTTTTTACTAGAAAAAAAAAACTTATTCAGTTTTATCAACAGTGTTTTGAGTCGGTCCAAATTTTTGTAGACAAGAACTGGAATAAACCCCTTAGGGAGCTGTTAATATGAACATATTACAACACAGATGGAGAACATTTTTAGGGAAGGGAATATAGAAGTCTAGACATTTACAGAGCTTATTACCTATCATTGGCTGGTTTAAGTGACCACTTTTCACGCTGTGTAACATTTACCATTCTGTCTATTATATCAGCTCTTGAACTTCACAAACATCAACCGACGGAAGAATTGGAGGAATATAGATGAATATATTTATTTATTTGACAATTTATATACATATACAATATATATACATATAAGGGCGGGCATATTGCCTTAAGGCAATTTCTTCCTACCTACCCAAACCGTTCAGTTTGAGAAAATTATAAATACATGGACATATTGAATCTTACAATTTTATATAAAAATTAAAAGCTAAGATTAACAAAAATAAATATATTTAATAAAAAAAAAAAATAACACTATACTATGAAGAGAATATAGATAGTGATTGTTACCCAGTGTGTTATGTGGAAACTTAAACTACCCAATGACAGGTCATAAGTCCTGTAGATGTCTGACTTCTATATTCCATTTTCTTAAATGTTCTCCATATCTGTTGTAATATGTTCAGTATACAGTTTTCATCAGCATCATTATTTACGTTTTGCACCTAATGGTGCATAGGGCACTGCATTGTTACACCAATTGTAGCGTATCTTGATATTTTTTTATACATGGGGGTAAGATGATCAGTCTTACGCTTCAGATACCAGTACAGGGACAATAAAATATTCTTGTGTAAAAATAAACATTTTATGTCAACCATGTCGGTAATTGAACCCGAGACCTCTAGCTTGGTAGCCAACCGCGCTGACCATTACACCACGAGGCCGACATATAGTTTATACAGTTTTAATAATTGTTAAATACATTTTGAGCATCAAAATTACGAACGATTGGATTTTTTTTAAGTGATCGTTTAAAAAATATTGTATTTACAAAGACGCACAAAATTTGGTGGACGAAGAAATTGCTGAAATAATTTGAAAATTGGACTCCGGTTACGAAATATTTTTTAAGAATGACACAAAGGTAGGTGATTTTATTCGATATGGAAACAGAATCTGTTGAGGACCGTGTTGAAAAAAGAGAACAATTAAATTTATGAAAATCTGGACCTCGTATTCCCATGATACATAAATTCTATGATTTCCAATCAAGTATTAGTGTCAACAGTTGTTCTAGCAATAATTGAATGGGATTTTTTTGAGCATTTCTTAAACATTAAGATAATGAGCGCGATAGTTTTATTTAATGTATTTAAATAATATACAAGTAAAGAATAAGGGCTAAGTTCTTGCACACACAAATGGAAAGCCAGGAATAGCAGGTATTGTTGATAAATCCACCTGGTCTATGAACAAGTATAGAAATTGAAAAAAAATTCAGGCGTTGTCTAGTATGTAGGTGAAATAATTCAATTAGATGAATCTCAGCCGCATGAATAAAGGTTTCAGCTCTTTAACTCTACAAACATTTAAAAACTATTGATGTTTGAATATGGGCGGAATAGTGAATGTTACAGTGTGTAAAGTGGCCACTTAAACCAACCAATGACAGGTCATAAGCCCTATAGATGCCTTTATTACCTTCTCTAAAAGATTCTCATCTATGTTGTAATATGTTAATATTAACAGCTTCCAAGGGAGTTAAATCCAGTCCATGTCTACAAAAATTTGGACAAACTCAAAATATTGTTGTTAAATAATAAGTAGTCAAGTATTTCTCTTTTTTTATAAAAAAAAAAAAGTTTTAATGATTTGTTTTTATTAAATTATTTTTATTAATTTTAATCAGTAACCGGCAAAACAATACCATTTTCAGATTTTCAAGAAAATATTACAACGCAACTATTTGCGAATTATAAAGACGTTAAATCCCACAGTTATGGCAAGCTGGACTTTACTCAGAATTTTCCCGATGGAAATAATGGATCACATTTCCGGTTTAATTCCGTCGAACCCTAAAAAAAAACGCTACGAAGACGTTACCATGTTTGCGGGAACACAAAATTAAACCAAAAAAACTAAAATTTACTCGATAGGTTTGCTCTCCATGTGGTGTAGGATTATGTCTTAAATCCTGTTACACGTGTGCAAAATTTTAAATCCGTTTTGTCAATAAACATCAATTTCCCCTCGTAAAATTTTATTATTAAGTGATAAAGAACATGTCAAGTGTCAAAAACCATCAATTAACCAGTAAAACCCATTTTAATAAAAGCTTTTAAAGTGTCCTAGTACAGATAAAAAATATATTTTGCTAATTGGCGCAGCATTCCAATATTACTGCTCTGAGGTATCATATGACATTCAAGATGGCGGTACGGTTACAAGTGATAAGTGATTTACTATGAATCGTCTTTGTTCGCGTTATTTTCATAAATCAAGGGACTGTAATGTTTATTTTAGTGCCCCAAAATGTTCTTTGAACAGTTTAGGTCTTCTCAAAGTTGATTATTAATTTTTAAGTGCGTTATTCATTATACAATCATAAAAATAAACATTCAATCAAAAGCAGCCGCCGGAATGGTTTGATAAGAAATTACAAGACCGTCGCCCCCAGAAGGTTAAAGAAAAAACGGTTTGACCTGCCAGTGAGGTTGTCCTAGTTTCATGCAGATGAACTAATGAAATTACGGGAGATCGTGATAGGGTTACTGATTAGAGGTAAGGTTTGAAACCCGCGCGAAAATCAAATAAATCAAGATATATACTGGACTTACCCGAGGCAGAATCCACCACATCTTCAGCAGCTGCTCGGGGAGTAGGACGCAATCGCAGCGACAGCACAAACCCTGACCCGTATTTCTCTTTCAGAGCTTGAACCGGCCCGAGGCACACGAGGGAGCCCTTCTTTATCACCGCCAGCCGTCCAACCAACGTCTCGCACTCCTCCATACTGTGCGAGGACAACAAGACACTCCGACCGCTCGTCCTGGCTCCGTTGATCAACGCGTGGAGGGCACGGCGGGAGAGGGGATCCACCCCGGACGACGGTTCGTCCAGGAGTACGGACCCCGTCCCGAGGAGGGCGATTAGCGTGCTGAGTTTCCTGCGGCTGCCGCCGCTGTATTTGCAGTTCATGACGTCGGCGTGCGCACTCAGACCCGCGACTTTCAGCATCCGATTCACAAACTTATCGGCGCGGGAAGAGCGGTATCCGCGGAGACTGCAGAACAACTTGAGTGCCTGACGCCCCGTGAGATAGCCGTCCAACGCCTCGAACTGCGGACAGTAGCCTAGCTCCTTACGGTACTGTTAGAAAACAATGAAATACTTACAGTAAAATGAGCATTATTTTTCTAGTGTATTGTGCCGTGTGTTATTCTCACTCTTTGCCAACATTTCAGGGTTCATTTCCACCCTGATTTAAACCAATTTGCATTTGAACAGCCTTGAAACTAAAAAATTTAAGCAGTACGTCAGTTTTGGTTATTTTACAGAGGAGAAATTTTTATTTTTTAAAGACACTTCCAACTGAATCATTCAAATCTCAATTCAAATGTTAAGTATTATTTTCCCTGTAAAATAGCCCAAACTGACCTGTCATTTTCTCTGATTTATATTTTAATCATTAAACCTTGAGGCACACAAATTTAATTAGATTTTAGTAAAAGCTTGAGAAAAATTGTGCTGAAGGTCAAGTGAGAGCATTGCTAACTTACCACTTTCCCTCTCGTGGGTACTAGAGAACCCACTACCATACCAAAGGTGGAGCTTTTCCCGGCTCCGTTAGCTCCTAGGAGGCCAAAACACTCCCCTGTAACAGAAACATTGCAGTCATGGCTTACCTGGACATAGGTTACATAGTTCCATATTCACGAGTTATTAAGTTCCATTAACTGCTACAGTAAGAAGTGTTTACATAATGGACCTGTAGGGTCCATAGTCGATAACACACAAGTGTTAAATTAGTTCACCTAAAGTAGACTATCGATGGACGGACGATGCAATGTCATCATTTTCTATCGAATCCAATACATTCGTATAATGCAACTCTTATAGTATAACACGCTAAACAAGGGGCATCGTTCTGCAGCACATTCACACCGTCCCTACCATGAAGAAATGAACTTCAAAGGAACGTCGTCTATGAAGAGACTACAGGACGCAGCCAACATCAGTCAGCCCGTTCAGTTAGTTAGCCCAGCAAGTTCAGTTCACTTCCGTCCAGATCGACCACGTCACTCAGTTCCAGCATGTAGTTCAAGTGCAGTTACTTCAACTCCTCATCGCCGAAACAGTCACCCGACATAATTGATTATTTATTTGCCTCGTAATAAATAAACATCAAACAGCAATCTCGTGTCTTCTCTGTCAATCTGGGGTAGGAACTCCAACCAGCCCTCAACAACCTAATCCTACAGACCCAATTACCCATCCCCTAGTTTGATTTTTGGCCGTGTACGAATGTGAATATAAAGGCAACATTCCGGAATATTTGTAAATCCCAGACATTATTATTCTAGCTTCGGAATGGTTTATGTACAAACCTTTTTTGATACTAAAACTGATTCCATTCACTGCAGTATGGCTTCTTCTGAAACTTTTCCAGTAATTTTTAGCCAAGCTATCCAACAAGATGGCCGAATTTTTGTTATCTGAAAAAAAAACACAAAAACACAGTCAAACTTGGTTTCATCAAAACACATCTTCACGGCATTCGTGCAATGTATACATACTAGAGCTCATTTCTGCCTTTACAGCTGCCTCTTCTTTGATCACATATTCATCTTTAAGAGAAGTTTCGGAACACTGGAATCGACTGTTCCAGATACGTTCCCAAAGGAGCTGGAACATTCCATATTTGTACAGAAAAAAGATGCCCTGTTGAAAAAAACTCATATTATAGCTGTCCAGTGCGAGATATGATATTGTTAAGGTTTACATTTTGAAAAAAATTAATACAAACCGCATATAAAAATGTTCCAATGATCGTGTAGAGTATGTGGTAGTTTATACCGTAGACCTCGTGTGAGAAATAGTTTAATAATCCTGTACATTCTCCAGTTACTTCATCTCTCCCTAGAAGGATAACATTATGGCTTTAGAATAATTATACCATCATGATCCTCGAGATAGATATTGACAAAAGACTCAGTCAGGATACAGCACGGAGAGACCTTTAACCCATTCATGACGAGAGTTTCATATGGAACTGATAAAAGATTTGGCATTCTATTCGTCATATTGAGTTGTCTAGTGACAATAATCACGCAGTTAATAATTATCTGTAGTCTCAATGACTAGAAATAATGATTAACGATTAACCAAAAAAATTGCATCCAAGAAACCTCTCCAAGCCTCTCTGAGTGCGGTCAACTCTTGTGTGTCCTCTCAAGTCAGTATGTCATCCATTAGTTCAGACATGTCATTTTGAAGCTCTATTCATAAGCTGTCAAAATCAGTCAACAGTGTTTGATTTGCTTATGTTGAATCATATTTTTTTAAATCGTGGAAAATTTTAAAAATTGGCGAAAAAAACAGCATTTGCGGGAAGTTTTGCTAAGTCACTTTTTTGCAAAGAAAACTGAAGCCGAAAGTCATTGTTTACTCGTGGAATTGTATGGCAAACATGACCTTGCGAAATCAGTGTTTCGAGCGGTTTCAACGCTTTAAAAATGGCGATTTTGATATTAAAGACAAAGAGCGGCCTGGACAGCTGAAAAAATTTGAAGATGAAGACCAGAAGAGAGTTGTGTATTATGAGCTTCTTAAACCGGATGACACCGTCACTGGAGAACTGTATCGACAACAACTGATTCGTTTAAAGAGAGCATTGAAGGAAAAACGGCCAGAATGTGAGACCAGCCAGACAATGCTCAGCCACATGTCGCTCGACCCGTTAAAAACTATTTGGAAAATAGCGGATGGGACGTTCTGCCCCACCCGCCATATAGTCCAGACTTGTCACCTTCTGGCATTCATTTGTTTCAGTCGGTGCAGAATGCACTTTCCGGAATACGCTTCACTTCAGTCCGAGGCATCAAAAATTGGGTCGATTCGTTCTTTGATTCAAAAGATGACAGTTTTTTTTGGGATGGCATCCACAAATTGCCAGGAAGATGGGGAAACGTTGTAACTTCCGATGGACAATACTTTGAATTACAGAATTGTACAAGATCTTCTTTAGTAAACGCTCAAATTTCCTAAAAAAAAAACAGTTTTTAAGTTATAGACCTAATAACAAATTCAATTTAAAATGCGACCAAGCATCATATGATTTTCATGTATCACGACTTGTCTATTCCTAGCATTCATGGAGAAGGATACAAAGATGATTTTAATGGTAACTAAAAAGTGCTGATTTTTAAGTTACCTAGTTTTATGGCATTGAGCCTGTAAATGGATTAAATTTTCATTTGGAATGTTTCATGTTCAGTGATAGTTTTGGGACTTACGTTTTAAGGATTATGGAATAGGTTTCAACAATAAGGAATTACCGCAGCAAGGTGTAGTGTGGTTGAAGCGCTTGGCTCGTGCCAGACAGATGGAATTTTCCCTAGCTGAAAACCCGAGGCACAGGAGACCGTGTGACAACGCGTGGGGAGGAACCAGCACCGCCAGCCCGCCCATCAGGCTGGCTCCCGAGTCCTCGAACAGAGCGGAGGTGAACAGGACAAGAGACACGATGAGACCTGAAATCATGCAAAACTTATAATTCTAAACCTAAAATAGATTTATTACAGGTAAACATAGTACCAGTGTAATTGCAATATGGTTGTAAGGAAGAATGAAAATGTACCTTATAAGCCCTCCATATAATTTGCCAATCTCACAGTGTAAGGGGCAATAAAAGCAGAAGAGTTGAATTCAATTAAAATCGTGGATGAAATTTTTAAATTTGATAGAGAAACAGGTATAGGAGAAAACTCATTTAAATTAGACATTTGAATGCAGAAATATTCAGGTGAAAATTAATATTACAAAGTGAAACCTAAGTAACGAAAAATATAAAATCATTTCAATTATAATAATAAAAATGCAGTTCCACCAAGAAATGTCAGTAGAAAAACTCAATCTAATAAAATCATCTATCAAAAATTTAGTATCAGGATGGTTTTGCACATAAATATATAATGAATCTGTGATGAAAGTATTGTAAAGTTGTACGTACTACTGAAAGATAGGTTACTTTTGCAGATAAGGATATTTAAGATCATGATTTAACACATAATGTATTATTATTGCGTTTTTTTTAATTATTAACTTTTTTAAATCATTCTTATGTTGTTGAAATTCCATTTGTCGATGCGTTTTGAAGCTGCAAGACTTTTTGTGATGTTAGCTATCATATTATTTTTATCATATTTTGTAAATGTTATCAACTATCAAATATCTAAATTTAGTAAATGGGGTCTAGAATTTCAACCGTCCATGCGCTCAGTAGCTGCAAAACTTGTTGTTATCTAAATTCTAATTTTATAAATTTGCTTTTTATTTCGTTTTTAAAATATCACTTAAACTCTAAACTTCATTGTCAAATAAAAAATTTAAAAATAAAAATGTAAATAGGGGCTAGATTGCTTATTGTCCATGCGCTCTGTAGCTGCAAGACGTTCTGTTATCTAGCTCATATATATCATAGGCGGCCTCCGTGGTGTAGTGGTCAAGACGCTTGACTCACGCACGGAAGGTTCCGGGTTCGATTCCCGGTGAGAACACAAAAATTAAAATGTGATTTTTCTCAAGCCTGGTTGTTCGGTAATATAATTCACCACTGTAATTGGGCCTCTTGGCCTGTTGTGGTGCAAAAAAAAATGAAATGAAAAATGAAATGAAATAATTGGAGACGAGGAACTAGAATCCCAACCGTCCATGTGCTCTGTAGCTGCAAGACGTGTTGGGATATTTATTTATTGTACAGCGCCCTTGAGGTGATTTTCACAAAAATGGCGCTATATAAATTATCCAAACATTATTATTATAATATAATCCTTTGGTAAGAAAACACGTCCCAAGAGCGAAATGCGCACTATCCTAGTATATTATTACTGAGAAATATCATATTTAAATGCGTACTGCGCTGGAATTTTTTTGTGAAATTTCAAAAATGTTATTGAGATATTTTCGTATGCTTATTTTTTTGAGGTATTTTCTATCGACCTGTTTTCGACGATCTTTGCTGTGATAACTTTTAGTCATTTTTTGAAACAGAAAAGAATCAATAGTATTTTTGTAATATAGTGATGCCTATCCCGCTCCACAGCAAAGCAAACGTGACGGAAGAAATTAGAAGTTTAAGACGAGTTTTTGGGAAGGTAACTGAATGACAGACTGAAGACATGCACCAATGTGTGCACACCGTAATCAACAGGTTAAAATATAAAAGGAAATGATGAAGAGGAAATAGAGAAGCCGTTGGTGATGAAAGGGAAATGGAAAAATTCTGGGTGGAAGAAAAGAAACACAATATATTGCAAAACTCGTGAAAGTCAACTTGGACTTCACATTGGGGATTGTTATGTAAAATATCATATTATGAACTTTATACAATCAATTTTCATGTCCATTCTATTTTTTACATACCACTTATTTTAACATAACAAAAAAAAAAAAATATATATATATAAGTGCATTTTTATTTTTAAATTGAATTATATTTCAATACAAATGTTTTTATTTGTTAAAAAAGGCTGTATTTCACCTGTTAAGGATTAAATATGAAGGAAGCTGTGCTCAATTTTGACGACGTAAAATTCACTCACCTAGGAATATTGTGATGAGAAATAGGACGATATACCCGGCGGCCGGGTGGCGAACCAGCAGGGACAGACAGTAGGCGAAGTTGATGGCCGCCAGCAAGTGGAGGAGCACTAGGAGCAGGAGCAGGGGCAGGGCTCCCGGCCAGGGGTCCAGCGCATCGCCCAGCAGCAGCAGGAGCGCGGCTATTGCGCCGCACAGGCCCGCATCCGCCAGCAGGCAGGCCAGATAGCCCAGCAGGCTGGACGCGCCACTCACGCAGAGCAGCGAGGCCCGCTCGCGTTCGTTCTCCAGCACGCTGTATGCTAGCACACTCGCCACCAGGAGAAAGCAGCCTAGAAACAATAAATTTAAAAATGTAATATTTATGTCTACTTCTTGGTCAAATGATCAGGGTATTTGCCTACTATGATGTACGAGGTTTGATTCAAAAATATGATATTGCGAACCAAGTAGTGCGCTTACAACAAATTTAAAGTAATCTCCTTCAAAGTGCTCTTCTTGGCTAGCGATGAACTTATCCCAACGTTGATTCCATGATTGGAAGCATTACTGGATGGCTTCATTCGGCGGGGCCTGCTGCAGAGCTGCTCCGCCGCGGCCCTCTCAATGTCAGGAATGGTGTCAAAACGTTTATCTTTTAGCACGGTTTTTATTTTTTAAAAGAGCCAAAAGTCGCATGGTGCTAAATCCGGAGAATAAGGCTGATGTGGACAAACAGGAACCTTTTTTTCCAGCCAAAAACTTATAATTTTGGCCATAAAGTCCGGATCTGCATAAAGATGATCCTTCAGTTCCAAACCATCACGATGTTCCTTCCGTTGGTCAGTCAAAAGTCTGGGAACAAATTTTGCACTCACTCGTCTCATTTGAAATCAGTTAAAATGCATTGCATTGACCTGTACGAGATATTCAGTTCTTCAGTTAGCTGTCAAGTAATCGCCTGTTTGAACTAATCATTAAAGTCGAAGGTCATCCTGACTTTTGCTTGCCTTCGAGCATTTAAATTGCTCGCACCACTTGTAAACAGTCTTTGGAAACACCACATTATCGCCATACACTGAGCGCTACATCGCCATACATATCGACATTTCTGACGTTTCATGAACACATAGACAATCAGTGGTAATGCATTGAAGATGTTAGGATTTGTTCTGCGTACTGCCCGGGTTTTCGAAAATATCCGCATACTCTTTACAACTCCTTGGTGCGAAGTAGACTCGAGAGTGGCTCGATGATTTGGGGGCCACATGAACTGAAGTACTCTCTTATGATAGAGAAAATCCAAAAGAAGTTTCTGAGATATCTCTACATGAGAGAGTGCGGGTATTATCCTCGGCTCTAACCGACGGAGTTTCTCCAGGATATGCTCGGCTACAACAGTTAAGAGACTAGAAGGAATGTGTATTTGACTACACATTTTTATCGATTGTTGCGTGGTATGATCGATAATTCTTAGATTATGATGAGCATTGGTTTGTATGTTCCTGATAATTACCTAAGACAGCGTCAGCATAGATTGTTTCATATTCCGATATTCAGGACCAACCTGCCTATGGTTATCCCTGTTGGAAGGGCTACCGCTATGCTGAACCACATCGCTTTGGATATTGATCTGTTCCATGTATCCGAAGGGGTTTTCCGGAGCAGGATTCTCCTACTACTTTGGCATGAGGCTCTTTCGTGTATTTTTTTATTTTTTTATAATGTGTACATATTGAATATATGTTTGTAATGTATATGTTATGTTTAAATAAATGAATTGAATTGAATTAAATATCGAGCTTCTTTGGCACTATTTTGAAACATTAAACTAATCTGAATGCATTATTTGAAAACCACAATCTGCAACGAACACGGTAAACACAACCTCATTCTTCCAGTTATGGAAGCACACTGACAAGTCACAACTTGTTCAAACTTGAAATTGACTATCTCAACTTATCAGGATATCACACTAATTACTCTAAACGGATGCAGTATCAGCAGTTGCTGCTATAATTCAGTCATCATATTTTTTTTATCACATTTCATATTGAATATCTCCAAAATTTCACTTTTTTCATAATCATCATTTCCCTAGTGGTGCATGAAGCACTGTACTGGTGCTTCAATTAAATTTTCGTTACATAGAAGGTGAGGTGAAGAGTGCGAACGGGCGCCAGTCGAGGATAAACAAAATAAAATAACCAATAGTGAGACAGCTCGCCCAGTACATGACATCGAAGAAGGTCTTCTCCTCCTCCGAGTGAGGGGCGACCCCCGGAAGCGGGTGGAAGGAGGGGCGCAGCGGGGGCGCGGAGAGCGGCGCAGGCCCGGGGAGCCGCAGCGCCAGCAGGTTGGTGAGCAGCGCGGCCGCGGCCGGCAGCCGTGGTAGACGGACGTGGAGTAGAAGGCGCGGTAGTGGGAGGGATAAAGGTCCAGCGCCACGATCAGAGGGCCCGTGTAACCCTGGGAAGGGTGGCGCTCACCCTCTTCCAGAATCCCTGAAAATTGCTTGGCGTAAATATAAATTTTATAAGCAAGGATCGGTCAATTTGTGTATTTTTTGTGCACTGCATTCCGCAGAAAATCGCACAATAAAAGCAATGACCTGAATTTTGAAAACGGCATAACTTTAAAACGGTAAGTTAAAACTGAGAATTGAAGAAAAAAAAGAAAAAAATAATAATTAATACGGCATTAAGATCATTAGTTATATTATTAAAAAATAACATTTTTGGTATTGTCTTTCTTTTATTTGTTTATTTTTCTATGGAATTTACATTACAAAAATACACTTTAAAAATACATCTTAAAATTAAGCTATACCATAATTTGGAAAAAATGCCCCTTTGTGGGCATTTTTTCCATCCAGCCTGAAAACTTGTTTTGAATACTTTGATAGGTATATCATTAAAATTGTAAAAATCCACTCTAAATGTGCATTATTATTATATTTATTATTATTCTCGACTTGTAAAAAATACCCTATTATTGAGCCCACGTTGAAATTAAAAGGCTCCATCTGATTTCATATCATGAAGAATGAAAGAATTCTCCGATTTACTGCAAAATTGCTGTTTACAATGGTCAAGCCCTGGGATAGAACAATATTGTATTGTCCACAAGTAAACATGTGCTCTTACAATGGGTTGTTAATTAAGTAAATATTTTATTTATTACGTTAAAAAAATACATAACTTCAAAAATGCAATATTTTTGAGTTTGTCCAAATTTTTGTAGACAAGGACTGGATTCAACTCCTGGAGAGCTGTTTATTATAAACATATTACAACAAAGATAAAAGAACATTTAAGAGAAGGTAATATGGAAGTCTAGGCATCTACAGGGCTTATGACCTGTCAATGGCTGGTTTAAGTGGCCACTTTACACACTGTGTAACATTCACCATTCCGCCTATATTTGAACATCTATATTCCTTCAATTCTTTCATCTGTTGATGTTTGTGAAGTTAAAGAGCTGAAATTCTTTATTTATGCGGGTGAGATTCATCAAATTGAATTATTTCACCTACATACTAGGCAACGCCTGAAAATATTGTTTTTTTCAATTTCTATACTTCTTCATGGACCAGGTAATTTATCATGAATCTCACCCGTATAAATAAAGATTTCAGCTCTTTTAAACTTCACAAACATCAACAGATGAAAGAATTGAAGGAATATAGATGTTCAAATTATAGCAGAATGGTGAATGTTAGAGTGTGTAAAGTGGCCACTTAAACCAGCCATTGACAGGTCATAAGCCCTGTAGATGCCTAGACTTCTATATTACCTTATTTTAAATGTTCTTCATCTCTGTTGTAATATGTTAATTAAAAAATGCACAAAGAAAGTTACACAAAAAGAGGTTTGAGTGTGCACACAATAAAATTTCTAAGATTTTCACGGCCATTCAGATGCCCAATGAGTTTCTTTCGGTAATTAGATAAAAATAGCACCCACCCTAATGATGGACGTTGTAATGCGATCTGAAATGCCGGAAAAGAGTGCGAGTGACACACTCACTTTGTGTGTGAAGTATGCACATGGAGAATTATGTGCTTTATTCCGGCCGCGGACATAGGAAAATAAAAGCGGCTATACCTAGTGG